>NC_135611.1:38220000-38520000 GCF_053574225.1 Canis aureus | reverse complement strand
TTTGGACCTATCAATCCAGGTGAAGGACTACAAGAAAGGATCAGAGATTGGAGAGAGGATCTATAAGAACATTATTTCTAAGAGCAAGGAGAGATACAATAGCATTCCAGGTTGGGTGTCGTGGAGAGGGCCACTCAGAAATGTGTTCCATGAAGCTGAATACTGCAGAGAACTTGGTACCTGGTAATAACTAAGAAAACTCACTCTCTCTGTGTGTGCCTCTTACGAATAAATAAATAAAATCTTAAAAAAAAAAAAAAAGAAAAGAAAACTCAAGTGCCCTGTGGTAGTACATCAACGTGGCTGCATTGAGTCAGACAGAATTCTGTTTGTTAGAGCAAGGCATAGGTATTTCCTGTAGACAGATGTAGCCTACAGGGTAGTGGATGCGGTAGGCATAGACATATGTCTATGTCATAATCCTTGGTACTCGTGAATATATTAATTTACATGGCAAGGGAATTAAAGTTGCAGGTAGAGTTAATGCTGGCGATCACCTGACCTTGAAGTAGGGAGATTATCTTGAATTATCCTGAACCCAATGTAGTAGAGTTTAGATCCAGGAGTGTGTGGAATATAATGAGCCTCTGTCAAAAAGGAGGGAGAGTTTGGAGTATGCCTGAGTGTGTACTACTCAGCTTATCATCATCCCCATCTACTAGGATTTGTGTGAGGAAGAAGAGGAAGTAATAGAACACTCTTATCTGACTTGTGAGAGAAAGGCATTCTTTCACTTTAACAAGGTGACTTGTTTTTGCCAAGGTGACAAGGAAGCAGCAGTGCCTTCAGAATAGTCAAGAGCAGGAGCAGGAGAAACCATGGTGACCTAGGTGGTGCACCAACAGCCCATGGCAGGGTAGCAGAAAGCTTTAGGGTGGCAAGCTGCAACTGTGACACCATACTGCAACTGTGACACCATAGACAAAAATGAAAGAGGAGAAGGAAGGAAAGCAGGAGTGGCTCTGACAAAGGAGCTCCATTGGCCACCCCAGATCAAGAGATTCATCCATTCACACATTCAGAAGCACATGTACAAACCCATTTCACCTTGCTTTATGAGTCAGGGAAATTGGAGGCTTGTGGAATAGCCTTTGGAAACTCTGCTGGAGGAGGCTGAGTTTTAAAAGATTATGTTTTTTAAACAAGTTTGAGCATTCTTCAACTCTCATTTGGTGTGATTTGGGCAAATATGGATAAAATCGCATTAGAACCAACTCATACTTTAGAAATTGAACTCCTGTTTTACTTTTATCTTCCCTATGAAGAGAAATAGTTTTCACATTAGGAAGAGTAGAGTCACTATAGTTAAGAAAAACACCAAATAACAATACAGGTGAAGAGATGATTTTATCATATTTATTTCATAATAAAAAGTTGCTGATATGATTTTGGAACCATTATAAAGTATCTTCAAAAACTAATGGAAAGTAGAAAAAATCCTTCAGAATTTTTTTCTGTCAGTTTTCTTTTTTTAAGTTTTCTAAAAGGAAGATCTATTCTGAGGTCATATCTATGATTTCAATGTTTAATGTACTTTCAAAAAGGATTATGATTATAAGGATGTTTGGGATCACAAAGAGCTAACATGGTTTCACCAAGACTCTGTAATGTGATTTGATACTCTTGAGAAGAGTATATTTGTCAAGTCTCTAAAATTCTTCATGAAAGAGATGGTGAAATATGATGTTAATCATAGTAATATAGCAGCTGCCCGCAGACTAAGTATTTGGCCCTGTGTTTTTCAACTTTTTTATTTATAATTTGAATGAAGACAAAGACCGCTCTTTTATCCAATTTTAAACACCGAAAACCTAGGATTCTGAAAGAAAAACATTTTCAATAGGGTGAAATGATAAGTCAAAAATTAATGAGATACAATGCAACAGAAATGAATATAAATTACCATATCTATATTTAAAGCAATAAAAGCAAAGAACATATTTGGGAACTTTAATGAAAATCAATGTAAATTTTTAGTTGGCTAGTACAAATTGAGTGGACATGGATAATGAAAAGGTTTATGAAATTTTGCTTTCCATAAGTGAAAATTTACTGTGTAGAATGAAGAAAGCAAAACTCACTGTTCTCTGAAAAGCATAGACCCTAACAAAATGTTGAATTCAATTTTAACAGATTTTACCAAGAGATGGCAAGCGTAATTATTGAAGGATGTTCAGAATCAGAGAAATTAACCTGGAAAATAGAAAACTTTGGTAACACACAATAGCTGTGTTTAAATATATGAGAGATGGTCATGAGGAAGAAGTAGTAGATTTGTTCTCTAGATTTCATCTTGCAAAAATGGCAACATGTAGTGAGTTGATTGCTAGGACCTTAGGTGGTGAGAGAGGAGGCTGGAGAGTACAAGGGGTCCAAAGCATGAAGAAATTGTCTGTCACGCAAAAAAGTGGATGCAGAAGGGTTATACGCAGTGGAGAAACGGGAGTGAGTTTCTATTTTTGGAGGGTCTTTTGGGATAGTAGAGGCTGCCATCTAAAGAAGACATTGTAAGGAGGGTGTTCCCTATAAATGGGGTCTGGATAGTGTAATGTCCAAGACTTGTAGATTTTAACTACAAATGTACAACTTTGGAGAAAA
Source organism: Canis aureus (assembly GCF_053574225.1). Taxonomy (NCBI): domain Eukaryota; kingdom Metazoa; phylum Chordata; class Mammalia; order Carnivora; family Canidae; genus Canis; species Canis aureus. The sequence continues at coordinate 38,517,402 of NC_135611.1, read as the reverse complement.
TCAAAGCACTGCTTAATTGCTTTTCCAGAATTATCTTGTGGTTACAGTAACTCTTATAATTAACAGAAAGAGTTAATTATATTTTCCTTGAGAAAATTTCAAAATTCTAATCTAGAAATAGCTCACACAGAAATATAGTGAATGAGAAAAAGGAACACTGTAATAAATTATAAACTGGAATTTAATTAACAGGGAAAACTAAGCATAAAGCAATTCAAAATAGGCTTGCTTTGAGACAGACTTTGGTTTCTGAAGCTTTAAAAAATAAGCTTACTCATACACAGAAAAACTGTGGCATTGAAATATTGTTACCACTATCATCATTGTCAACATCTAGAACATAAACCCAAAAATCTCCATGAGCACTACAAATATTTTTTTTTCCTTTCACGTAGGTCACAATGAAAATTGAAGAAATGGTAGGTTTAGAATAGCCAACGATGTTTCTCTTTATTGAGTCTGTTTGTTACTTCCTGAGAGGAAAGCTGAATTGTAGAGACTAAAATACTAAATTTTGTTAAGTAGGGTCTACACTTCATTTCTCAACTAAAATCACATTGCTGTTGGCTTGTACTAACTTCATTTTCTTTATTAGCTTTATTAGTAATATCAAGGAATGCCTACAGGTATGTGGTTTTTTTTTACAAGCCTTTCATTTTATAGCAAGAACCTGGGTCAGCCAATATTTGCATACCCTACTGTGCTAACAAATGGAGATAGAATGGCAAAGGTCCAACTGAATGGAGTCATGGTTAAGCATGCATACTCTGGAATCAATCTAAGTGTGGTTAAATCTTGATTCTGCTATTTACAAAAGTATGTGACTTAGTATGAATTACTTAGTCTTTCTGCATGACTATTTTTCTATCAAATGAGCTTTTGAATAGGATGTTCAAAGGTTAAAAGTTGAAATAAGCAAAGTGTTGTAGTCGGGCCTTGTGTATGGTAGGTAGTCGAATGATATTAGCTATTATTCTTAGTGCTGGCTGTGGTTCAAGTAGTTATTATGCAGATCAAGATCATTAACTTCCTTGGGATTCAGTTTCCTCATCTCTAAAATAAAGGCATTAGACTAGATGCTAGCAAATGATCCTTCCAGATCTCCTTAGTTAATAGAATCATAATTTCTTTTTAATATCTTCATTTATCAGTTATATATTGAGTGCCTATTACGTACAAGGAATTATGCCTTAGAATAATGGGTTATGTGGACATTTTATTGACCTTCGGGAGTTTACAAAATATACAGGAGATGAGACATAAAGATGTTATTCTAATTAGGTTCTATGGGGCAACTTTTGTGTGCTTCATATAGTATATAAGGTTCAAAGACAGCAGGAATGGAAAATTAGACAGAGGAGCATTTAGGTGGAGGAATATGAAGAGCCAAAATATGAAGGTGAGAAAGCACAAAAATACTTAGGAATAGAATATACATCAATTTAATGGTGAAGATTTCCCATAGTAAGAGTAGAAGACCAGGTTGGGAAGGGAAGGTGTGCTACATTGTAGAGCATAATGACTGCATGTTTGAGAAGCATGGATCATTCTGTAAGCAAAAAGAGGCTGGTAAAGATTTCATAGCAGAATCATAGTCCTGGTAAGAGGAGAGAGAAATGAATGCTGGATAAGGGAAAGAGAGTAAGAGCCCAATAAGAGGTAGTAAAAACACCCTTGAACTGGTGATTGACATCCTCCTCATTAACTTCCTTGACATTTACCACTTCCTTGTATCTCTAGTCAATCCTGGTTCCTATGCATACCTTTTCTTCTCCTCTCTGATGTTCTAGCTGAGTAAGTTTCCTTTCCAAAGACCTGAACTTTCCATCACTCTCTCTCTTTATGATGCTAGAAAGAAGTGGGAAGACTGACTGCATGCATCTTTGCTTTTGCAATGGTTCCTACCTCTGACAATGTACATTAAAGAATTCTCACTTCTTTGAGACTTATGCTTTATCCAGCCACCTACAATTGTGCTTAGGTGCTAATACAAGTAAATTCACTTTTTCCTACCTGGGGCTTTTGCTTTGAAGACTTCTCTGCTCTCCTGCCCTGAAGAACTCAGTTGGGCAAAGTGGAAATGCCGTGATCTTTTCCTTTTTCCTCAAAGCCTTATGCATATCCTTTTTCCTTTGTCCTCCCTGGTCCTACAACCCCTATCAGACATCCAGAGATGAAGACATAGCAACAAACGAAACATCTTGCTTCAAATCCCACCAAGACTAAGAAGACGCAGAAGGAGGAGAGATTTTGTAATCTCCTGATTCTTTCCTCCCAAAGGTTCCACTTGGCCAACCCTGAGCATGGATTTGCCGAGCATGACTGTAGAGGTTCATTTGGATCCTTGATAGAGCTTTCATATCTGTATTTCCTGTGGAGATTAGAGTGAAAGGTCAGGGTGAATGAAGCATGAACTTTAGAATTGGAAAACCTGTCTGGATTTACCACTTACTGGTAACAAATACTTCTCGAAACTTCTGTTTTCTCATCTGTAAATGGGCATAAAACACCTGATGGGGTGGTTCTGAAAATTCAGTGAAAGGATATAAACAAAGAAACAAAAAACTACCACATAATAGTTCATTAAATTCTGCCCTCCCGCTACTTCCTGTAGAGATGGCCTCTTCCCCCATTTCTCACACACTTTCGTGCCTTGTGATTAACTTGTTATCAATTAAAATTATGGCAGAAAAGAATCTATTATGAGTTATTTCCATTATTTCTTGAAATATACTATCTTTAATAGTAAAACAAATGCTTTATTCTGTATTTAAAATGCTTCAAGCATTTTATGCTTTTGAAATACTTTTGAATGCTTTAGAAATCAAAATGTTGCAGGAACCACTTACTATAATCTCTCTTCTGCTTGATCCATCCATTCTTTAGAAGCTGTCTCCTCAGACATGTATTTTTTCCTGACCTTTCTTCCTATGCCTGGTAAAATCAGCATTCCTCTGAAACTTCTTTGAACCATGCACATTACCCCTATTTAAACATATGCCTCAAGCGAGTATAATTGTGTATGACATATCTGCCTTCCTTCCCGGACTGAGAACTCCTTATGGAATGTCCATTGACATTGGTTCTTCCTCTTGGGCTCATTATGCCCTTTTCTGCCACAGACTAAGCCAAGTCACCCCCTTGGCTTCCAAGTGCTCCGCTACAACAGCTCTTGTATTGCCATAATCTTCTGGAAGTTTCTTCATGTTTTTGATCATTCTACATTCATCCACCTTAAAATGTTTCTGTCCTGTGACCAATCCAATAGCTAAGCTATATAAGTAGCAACCAGCTAATATAATGAAACCATCCATGACAAAATGTTATCAGGCAGAGGTTTGAAATGCACCTTCTATGTAATACATGGTATATACTAATATTTGTCTTAAAATGTAACCACTGAAGTCTCTATCAGACATTGTACTTGGCTAATGAGACTCTTTCCCTCTTAAATATCATCCTATATTATAGGGCTAGCTCTGATGCCAAATTGTCTCAGATTACATTTCTATTACTTTTTGATGGTATCATCTTGAGCAAGTTAACTTCTCTGTGTTTTGTATATAAAGTGAGCTTGCACATACATATATAAACTTGGGATAAAAACAGAAGTTACTTTATAGTGTTATCATGATGTTTAATTGATTTAATGCATACAATGTGGTTTAAAAATGTACTTGGCATGCAATAGGCCCTCTATAACTATAAAGCCTATGCCACTCTTTGCACATGAGATGCCTGACTATAGCGTTGTAATTTGATATAGTGAGAGACACACTTAAGAAAATATTTTCTTAAACTCGCCATTCCATAGCCACAAATTATATGGCACAGAGAACTTGAAAGCGAATGCATTTCTATTAATCCCATTTCCTATGACATGGATAGATAAGTAGGTAGATAGATAGACACATACAACAGACACACATACACATATGTGCTGGATGTTGTGTTTGAAAGAACACTGAATTAGGAATTAGAGGATTCATGTGCATGTCACCATCACTCACCATAAGTACAAACACAAAGTCTTAGAGCTCCATATTACCTCCAGGAAGACAGAACTGACTGCCTTCCAAACTCAGAGGCTGTTGTGGAGACCAAATCGGTTAAAAAATAAATTCCTCGGTAAATTGTAAAGTGCCCTACAAACAGGAGGCATCCTCCCATTAACCTGTGAATTTTTCCAGAAAGAGGGCAGCTCTTATCAGTGTTTGCCAAACAGTAAATGTTCACTAGATTTGTGCAGTATGAATTCTTAAGGAGAGGAAACTTGCACCAGGTAAGGAAAATATTTAAAATTTATGAGACTTGATGTGAATAGTAAAACAGAAACTTTTAAGTTGTTATGCATTTTTTTGTTTCCATGATGTTTAAAAAGAATTGTTTTCAAGCATAGGGAAATGTTTAAGGGAAGCTTTTGCTTACAGTATTACCTGCAATAATTTTCTGTAGTCACATGAGTACATGTTTTTCTTCTCATTGTGGTTGGCTCTGGAACTCACTTACTTCAAACTACTGCAGTGTCCCAGAGATAGCAGTGCTCAGTATTTGCTTGTTGAATAAATGAATGAATGGGCAAGTGAAAATTTTCTATATTCAGCAAAATGAACAAACTCAAATTATTTATAGAAATCCTACACCCCTTAACTATTCATTTCTTAACAATTTTTTTGTTTGCTTTGATTTTTTTTAAGAAGACTACTACAAAAACACAAGTCTTTCTTTAGTCTGGTTATCATGAAAATTCTTTTATATCAATTGTGGTGTTAGCAAATTCACAAACTTAATTACTGCTTTCTTAACTGTGATTTGTTTACTGCTGCAAAGTCACAACATATCAAATTCTTGTCTGCCTTAGTCCCCAGATAACATTCACGGAGAATTAGATGCTACCTCAGAGATATCTGTACATGAGTCTTGGTTATTGAAGGAAAAAGGTATTCATCAAATTTCATGTTGAGAGCAAAAAAAAAATAAAACTATGGATGATATCAAATATAATTGATTTAATCAGCATCGATCATTTTCAAATTCAGTAGATAAATCCACCCTCCTAAATCAATTGAAAATCCAGTAAATGTACAATGTACAATTGCTTCTCATTATGAATTTATTTGAACATAGCTTCGTGCTCTTTCGTGTGGGAGAGAACGTCATAGATCTTACCTAAATTTTCATATGTAAATATATAGGACTAAATTTAAAAGTGTCTTTTCCGGCCAAGAACATGGCATAAATTGAAATAATATTTATTTATTATAAATGTATTATAAATGTATTATAAATTTATTATAAATTGAAATAATATTTATTTTCTCATACAGTGAGGTCTTAGTAGTCAGATTCCATACCATACAAGGTTCTTTCTGAGCCTGGGAATTAGAATCTAGACTAGCTCGTATATATTTTTACTTAATACTTAGAAAATGTGATGAGGTTTGTAGCTGTTCTTCTTTGAATCTACCCCGAGGCCTCCTCTGGGCACTGTGTCTTTCTTTCCATTCCCAAAGAAACATACCAAGCCATTTAAGGGATTTTTCCTCTTTTCTCTGTCATTAAACTTCTTTCCTTCAGTCCAAATAGCTTTTATGAAATCAAGGTTGCAAAATCTCTATTCGATGTGCCACTCCCATGCTCAAAAACTTTCATTGACTTTATAACCACTTATAAAATAAAATTCAAACTCCCTCTCTTGAAACTGAAGGTATCCCATGGTGATTGCATCTTTGCATAATCTGTGATATTGTCTAATTGTATTTACTATTCCATGCACATATGCTTTCTTGCTTCATGTTATTTTGTCATTCCCCCAAATTAGAATTAATTTCCATTCTGTCAAAACCCTCTAAATATAAGTTTAACTTGGGCAGTCCGGGTGGCTCAGCGGTTTAGCGCCGATTTCCGCTCAGGGTGTGATCCTGGGGACCCGGGATCAAGTCCCACAGTTGGGCTCCCTGCATGGAGCCTGCTTCTCCCTCTTCCTGTGTGCCTCTCTCTGTCTCTCATAAATAAATTATATATATATATATATATATATTTTTTTTTAACTTATATTAGTTATATTACATTAAGTTAAACTTATACTTAGATTAGCTCTATTCTTGACCATAACATTCAGAAGAGATCTTTCCTAAGAACTTGTGTAAGTCCTTGTTGAAGTGATTCTCACTAACTTGTAATGTAATTCTGAGAAGTGTTCCCTACATTTATTTTCTTAAGGAAATAGGATTGTTTATCAAACATTTGATAAAATTTTGTGGAGCTATCCAGATCTGGATTTTTCTTTTTGTTTTTATTTCTCTGAGATTTTATTTTATTTTGTTTTTATTTTTTTAAGATTTAATTTATTTATTCATGGGACACACACACACAGAGAGAGAGAGAGAGAGGCAGAGACACAGGCAGAGGGAGAAGCAGGCTCCACGCAGGGAGGCCAACGTGAGACTCATCCTGGGTCTCCAGTATCAGGCCCCGGGCTGAAGGTGGCGCTAAACCTGTGAGCCACCGGAGCTGCCCTTCTCTGAGATTTTAAATTAAGGATGCAATTTCTTTAATAGGTATAGGGCTATTTGGATTTTCCATTTTCTTAAGTCAGCTTCAGCAATTTATGTTTTTCAAGAAATCTGTCCATTTCATCTAAGGTGTCTTGTATATTGGTACAAATCTGTTTTCTCAGTGTTTCTATTTGGAATCTATTTATTTTTCTGCTTTTAAGTTCACTGATCATTTCTTCTATAGCATCTAATCTGTTTTTAAGCTCAACCAGCGAATTTTTTATTTTATATATGCATTTTTTCAACGCTAGAAATTCCATGTTTTTTTAATTTTTTTCTTTTTTTTTTTTTAAAGGTTTTATTTATTTATTCAAGAAACAGAGAGAGAGGCAGAGACACAGGAAGAGGGAGAAGCAGGGTCCATGTCGGAAGCTTGACACGGGACTCGATCCTGGTCTCCAGGATCACGCCCTGGGCTGAAGGCGGCACTAAACCGCTGAGCCGCCTGGACTGCTCCATTTGTTTTTGTTTTTTAATAGGTTCAAATTCTCTTCTTATTTTGTTCATTATTTCTTTTAAATCCTTGAATATATTTATAATAGCTGTTAAAAACCTTGCCTACTGATTCCATCACCTCAATGATTCCTGGGCATACTTCTATTGATTGATTTTTCTTACAGTTATGGGTCTTATTTCCTTGTTTCTTTGCATGTCTAGTAATTGCTTTGTAACTGGATGCCGAGTGCTTAATTGTTGAAATTCTGGATCTTATTATCTTCCTTTAAAGAGTATGGAGTTGTTTTGTTTAGAAATCTACTTATGTGGGAATCAGCTTGATCTTTTCAACATTTGTTTTTAGGCTTGCTTAAGGCTGATCTAGAACATGTTTTATTGTCCAGCTAAGTTAGACCTTATGCTAACACATGGCCTTTCTATGATTTCTGTTGGCTATTTGTGGTGTGCATCAAGGTCTCTTACCCTGATTGATTGGAACCAGAATTTGGCCCAGTTCTGTGCAAGCTCCAGATGGTAGCTGAGTTCATAATTCCTTGGCGGTTATCTCAACCTTGTGAAGTGTTCCTAACATGGACAACCTTTTATTTCACCAAGTCTCAAGAATTGGCCTGTGCAGGTTTTTGGAACTCTTGCTGAGTATAATCCCTTCTCTCCATTGTTCCATCCCACTATTCAAAATACCCCACCTCTCCAAAATCTGATTAATGAGATCTCTGTGCTTTACATGGATTCCTCCTCTTGCCTCTCTGCTTCTGCCAGAAAACACGGGTCATGAAAACAAGCTTTTTCTTGTTTCCATTCTCTTAGAGATACTGCCTTGTGCTGACTATTGTACAACATCTGTAAATATTATTTTATATATTTCTATATAATTTGTTTATCATTCTAGCTGTGTACAGCTAGTCTAGTATCTGTTGGCCAAAAGTGTGGCTTCATATTCTCAAAATACAATTATTTTAATCAGAATTTTCCTAATTTGAAGGAATTTTCTTTTAGAAAATATAATTTCTAAGCCAATTTTTATATATAGCATATGCAAACACTTTCATTTTTAAATGAACTTATTCTTTTGAATGTTATTTCTGTGTAATTTTTAGAATTTATGACTTGATCCATTGATAAAATTGGTGCATATTAAATTTTACTGGTCATAGCCTCTGCAATCTACTATACTAATCTGCTCTGGCATAGTTTATCAGTGACATAATTATGGGTGAAGACAATATTATCATTCAGTCCTCATCTTATCTAATTTTGAAGCTATTTTTTTTCCTTTCCCTCTTGAATCATAACTCTCTCCTGATAGTCTTCCTTCCTATTTAAAAAAATGCTTCTTTTCTAATTTCTTTTCTTCTAATGATAGCTTAAGTGTTTGTGTTCTCCAGGGCTCTGTTATTAGGACTTTCTCCTCCAACTAGGTTCTCTCTGGGCAAGCTTGTTACTCTCTGGGTTTCAACAGTCATCTATGCTGTTGATCCCCAAATCTGAAAAATAAATCTTTTTATAAATCTCAGTCCTCTCCCTCCTGAGCTTGAGATGTATGTGCTTCAATGTGTACTGTTGAACTATGTCTCATACTTCACAGTATGTCCCAAACTGACCTCATCATCTTCCACCAACCTACCTTTCCTTTCGCATTTCTCATTTTAGAAGTTTGCCCAGCTGTTGAAGCCAAAAAGCCTAGATTTGTGTCTTTCTTTCATCTCTGATGTGTAACCATCACTGAGACCTATAAATTGTGTCTTTGTAAATCCCCACTCCTCTACTATTGATTAAGGCTTTTCTCATCTCTCACCTCAACTATGGCAGTGGTCTCCTAATATGTATTTGTCTGTAGATTCAGGTGCTCTCAAGACACCCTTCACACTGCTGTCACTGTGAATATCCACAGAAATTCAATAATATATCCAACTCACCTGCTCAAAATGTATCTATTTTCCCCCTTACCTATGAAAAAGGGACAAAATCCAAGTTCCAGAGTATGTCATAGAAAACCATCTACATTCTCTCTCTCACTTATGTCAATTGTCACCTTCTTCCTATGCTGTTCAGAAATTAAGCTAATTACCATAAATGACAAGTTGCTTCAGCTCCCTGTTCATATGCTACTCTCTGCCTGAAATTTCCTCAAAATTCCTTTAGATTTCTTCCTCTTACCCTATTCCCTCCCTTTTTATATATTCAAATAGTAGGTCTGTCAAGTGAGCAAATAATTGAATAAATGATAGAGTAGAATTACCATGAACCTCCAGAAGACACTGAAAACTAAAGCTTTTAGGTTTGCTCATATATGAACTTATAGATGGACATAAACATCTTCACATTTTACATTCTGTTAGAATTTTAATAGTAGTTCTACTTCCTTAGTTTCGATTTGGCTCAATAAAAACATTTTGACAATTCAAATAAACTGAGAAAGAATATTTTTACCTACTCACTACAGAAATATTACTCTGTCATATTTAGTTGACATTAGACCAGAGAAGGCAATGAAATCACACACACACACACACACACACACACACACACACACACTACTATTTCTAAAGAATATTTTGCCATTGCTGATTTATTTACAGCTCTTAGGATCATTCTGGAGCCCCTATTTTCCATTATTTGGGGATAAAAGAAATGCAGAATCTGTGCTGGTGGTACCAGTACTTGGTTACAGTAACCAAATTGGTTATAACCTTATATTAAGCACTTTGGCAGAGAATTTGATGAGAGGAAATAGAAGAACATATAAAACATTATACCTTTCTCTTCCCCATATTTCTTTTCTCTTTATTTATTTATAGCTATACTTTTCACTTTCTCATAAATTCTTTAAGAATAAACATCTGGCTGTCCTTCGCTTGAAGTTTAAGACCTTTCTTTTAGAAGTTGTAACATATGCTGGAAGAAAAGCAGATTTAAATAATGAATTTTTTTTTCAAATTAAAGTTTTTTCTTCAACTGGTCCACAGATTAAGTATTTTTTTAAAAAAAATCCTAAAGGATAAAATTTAGAGAGATACCTAAAGGACCGATAATATCAAGGAATATTAATATTCATTATCAGAAAGTAGGTAAATGGAAACTAACTGGAAATAGACAAGTCACCTGCTTAGTCAGTTCTTGCTAGAAACATATTGGCTATTCTAAGATCAAATTTGAAAAGAAAGGTACTCCCATAGATCAGTTTGAGCCATCTGGAGAATCACTGATGTGCTCTCAGAACATTGTTAAGTTATAATGAAAGCCAGTTATGTAAATTCAGAAGGAGATAGAGAATAAGAGTGAGAGAGGAAGAGAAACAGGAGAACACTTACCTCCTGTTAGTTACATAAGAAAGATATTTGACTGAGCATTTTGGTTCCAGTCTGTAGTTGTGTGGAAGAAAGAAAATTAGGAGATTCTGGAATGGAGACCATTCCATCACATTAGCTGAACTATAAATTTAATGTGACATGATGATTGTTGCTAAGCTATGACACTCAATAATATGGGCTGCAGGAAGAAATTGTGAGAGGGACTTTAAGGGCACATACAGGGAACTTGGAAAGAGGGAGGGGAAAGAGAACAGACTCCCAGCTCCCTTCCTTATAAACAGTGTTGATATTTCAAAAGCACACACACAATAACAGCAGGGAAATTTCTAAAATGAAGAAAAAGACAACTTCTTGTGATAGACTGGCTTACTCCTTGATGAGCCATGAAATTCTGTATTAAAAATGAATAAAAGTCATGATACTAAATCAGATTTTTTTGCAGCAGTGTTTTCTTTCTCAGACAAACCTTCATTTTACCAATTACCAGATTCTTTCAGGTGGGATAGTATTTTCAAAACATTCAGTTCAAGAAAAAGAAAATATAAAATACAAAAGTACAAAAGTGAGGCTATAACCTCAGAAAGAATCACCTTGATAAGAACATGTCTTCAATTGTGCATGACCCTCGTCTTACTTTACCTTTCAAACCAGACTCACTGTTTAGGTATCTTAGTAGGATATAACCTCTAGCATAACTGTAAAACTAATGCGTATCTGATACATTTGCATAATTATGGTAGTTGTGAATCCTTTGCTTTTGGAAGGGATTGAGAAAGGGAAAAAAGGAGGATACTAAAAAACTAGCAGAATATGATACAATTCTTGAGCCAGATGGACATTTGTAAGGATGGTTAGTGGAGAGAACAAAGACCATTAAACTTTGTAATAATAGAAGTAATTCTCATTGATTGGGCCTACTTACTGAGCAACTGTACTACATGCTTTGCATACATTAAAGTATATTTATGTATGCTTTATAGATGAAGTAACAGGTTCAGAGAAGCAAGATGCCCAAATGGATCTTGTATACTGGGATTCGAGTTCAGCTGATTCCAGCCTTGAGTTCTTGTCTTTCTACAACATTGCCTCTTCTGAATCTTGTAGATTGTTTACAATAAGCAAGTATATTGTAATGAATAAGCTTAAATATGATTATAAAATTCAAAATAAAATTTTGAGGGCAATAGCAAAACTAACACTTTAATGTATCATTTACAGTTTCTGAAAATTTTCTTACAACTAATATTTTATATTAGATCATCTTATAGTTTCTGAAACATTTCACGAATCTTAGATCATTTGATCTTTATAATATCCCAGTGATAGGGGCAAAGTCATTATTTTCTTTACAGATGAAGTGACGGGAACTCGGAGATTAAGTAATTTATCTGTGATTCCCAAACTTGCAAACTGAAATTTGGATGCAGGCCTTAAGATTCCCAGTCCCAGGGAAGCCCAGATGGCTCAGTGGTTTAGTGCTGCCTTCAGCCCAGGGCATGATCCTGGAGACTTGGGATCTAGTCCCACGTCAGGCTCCCTACATGGAGCCTGCTTCTCCCTCTGCCTGTGTCTCTGCCTCTCTGTTTCTCATGAATAAGTAAATAAAATCTAGCTTCCCAGTCCCAGGTGCCTTCTCATTCTTCTGGTGTCATGTGTAGTATAATGCAGGTTACTGGTATAGATTCACCTACAGATCAGAGCTTTACTATGAATTCCCTAAACCAGCACCACTAAGGTATTTAGAGTCCATAGGGCCCATTTCAGTATGTTTGGTCTATGTTTTTATTATAATTTAACTAACCCAATGTTCTTCAAAGCCCAAATTTTAGCCTACATAAAAAGATAAGTGACTTAAATTATTACTAGTAATTATTACTAAATGCTGACATCTGGAAAGTGTCACCTGAGAAACATGAAGGGTTTATCTCCAATAAATATAGTCATTCAAGAGCAAAACAACAGTCTGATGTTTCTGAATATCTTTAATATCATTCAGTACATCCATAGTCTGAAAGAGATTTCTCCAAAATAAGCAAATGAGTTTCTCAACAAAGGGTGTAAGTTCTACTTGAGCTGGTAAAATCCAGCTACCTGGAATATTATAGGCACTCAATAATAAATTGATATTTAATAAGTTAATGAATATATGACAAAGTAGAGAGATTCAGTGAAATCACTTCCTATACCATTTGTAGGAGATTTGCTATTTTCTAATGAAGTAACTTACTTTATTTTTAATCTGATCAGAACTCAGTATCTTGATGAAGTTGTACATTTATGTGCAGAGTATGTTAGTGAAGCAAATGAAAGACATAAATTATTTGTATTATTGTGAGAATATTTGTTACCTGTAAAATTGTGTGTGATATAAATGAATTACCAAAACACATGAGAATCTAAATAACTTGAGAACAAATCATCCAGAAATTTCTTTATTTGAGGAATATATCCTAGTCAAAGAGAAGGACTTTGTATATGTATAGGATGTGTATGTATATGTATCCTATATGTATAGGATGATGAAGAGGCATAGATATATTCACTTGTGTGGAAATTTATAAAGTGATGTCAGAACATTTTTTTTTTGTTTCTTTTCTTAATGACTAGGTGCTTCTAAGAAATGAGACATATTCTACCAAAAACACTGACCAACAGAAGTGAAGTGGGCTGCGGAGGGAATATAGGAATGGAAGATGTGCTTGAATAGGTTGCACAAGTGATTCTGATGGGTTCCTCTTCCCCTGCCTCCTCTCTTGTTTACTTGTTTAGATTTCCCTGTACTCAAAATTACAGATGTACTAATGGGAAATTTTGCCTCATCAAGTTTTGGCCCGTGATAATCTTTTATAGTTTTATAATAAAGATACTAGTTAATCATCATGCCTTTTGAAACATTTACATGCATTTACTATATGTGCATAAATTCCACTTGTATCTTTATTAGTTAGAAATAAAAATCCACCAGGAAATGAATACCAGTCCTTTCAATTATAATTGTATGATCTTCATGGAGTAACTAAACCTCCTTGATTCTAGTAAAACAAGGATAGTTCCATATCTATGTTTCTTAAGAACATTAAAGAGCAAATAGGGAGAGTTTGTAGTATAATAACTGACATATAGTACTTGCTCAATAAATGTTCAATTGAAGTACTTATTCTTCTGCTCCTTTCAGTCAGTTGTTCCCAGTAAAATTTGAGAAATTCTTATTTAAGAGTTTTCCCTTTCAATTGTTACATCCCTGCAGTTTATTTTCCTTTTAAAACCTGGGCTGGGCTCGGGCTCTTGAACACAGCTGGACCACAGCTCCAATACTCTATGGAAATAAGAGCCTTCCAGGTAACAATACATTCACTGGGCACAGAGGGTGACAAGGTGGCCATTAATGAGGGTGAGATCAGAAAAGAAGTCAATGCCCCCAAGCCAAGACTAGGTCTTGGCCTGTCCATCTTCTTACCATCTGGCTTGTCCATCTTTCTCTTTTCCTAATCTTTGCCTTTATTATTCCTTCTCTTCTCATATTCTGTCTGAAAACAGACTCTTAGTCCAACATATTTTCCTTTCATTAGTCCATAGGAAAGACATGCTGTTTTGACCATTTCCATGTTAATAATGTGTTGCTGTTCAGCCATTTGGAATACGGATACATGTTCTTAAAGAATTGAATTAGCCCTTCCTTAGTTGGGGGATAGCTGGAGGTGTGGAGAGAGAATTTAATTCCTTTGCTAACCCAGCCAGCTATTAGGAGGAAATATATGTCAGGATCACCTTCTCAGAATTTTGTTCAATATCCTTGCTCTGGCTCAAATAACACTTTTCAAAGGGAACTTGTTTCTGGTTCTTCCCTGGAACCCGTGTCTAGTCCGCCATCTTCCAACAACAGATCATTGGAAAATCGCCCCTATTGTGTCAACTGGGATTTATCTTTAACCTTGGAATTCAGCTTTTGTGCTTGTTTATCCAATTTTCTATTTCTTCTTTTCCTTTCACAAAAGGAGGTGGCATGGTCTGATGGATGCCCAATTTAAGGCACAGGGGCAGAAAAAATTGATTCCAATTCATCCCTTTGTTGCTGGGAGGTAGAGGAATCATGAATGCTCTGTGCCTCATTTCCTCACCCAAATAATAAGGATAGTAATTTTAATATAACTTCCTCCTGAAATCTTCCTGCCTGGACACTTTCACTAGAGTCTAAATGCAAGGGTTGTTCTGTCTTGGACTCCGTGGCTCGGATGCCCCTGGTGGGAGTGATGTTTGGAGCACTCCAGTTTCATGGTGATCAGCCTTCAGATATTGCCCGAAGTACTACTTGGTGACACCCCCAGGGACCTAAAGAGATTATGGTGACTGCTTCTTCCAGGGTTAATCTGACAGCCATGTTTATAGTAATGGTCTCTGAGTAGATTGTTGGCTCTGGATCACTTCAAAAGATAAAATAGGATTTTGGTTTTTGAGATGATATTAAGACTAAGCATTTTAGAGTGCAGAAGAGAAAATAAAATTCTCATTTTTAGTACTTTTATTATAAAGTGGTAATAACTATGTCAGGATTGTTGTAAATGCTGAACTGATTAACAGAGCAAACAGTTATAAGCAGTTTATAAAAACCTAAACAAATTAGAGCCAATCTTTAATTCTCTGTATCTCAAAATGACCTCTTTCTCAGGACTTTGATTTGAATCTTATTCCCCTGTGATGAAAAAAAAAAAATCCTCAACTTCATTCTGCTTTGTAAGGAATTTCTTTACCCTTTTCTATGCTTATCACCACATCACTTTTAAAATCAGCTTAGCAGAGCAACTGTGACCTTTACAATTGAAACCAAACATCTTCCTTTTTTATCAACAGGAGATTGTAGCTTCTGGCATGAAATTACCCAAGGTGATTTATTTATTTTTTAATTTTAGCATCTTAGAACAGACTCACCCAGTCCCACCTAATAGACATGTTTCCAAGTAATAAAGAAAAAGCTCATTTCAGAATAGAAACAACTTCAAATCTGAGCTGAATTTGCCTGGAGAACTTTGATTGGTTCATATCAGATCACTCACTTTACAGTAATTCCAAGTCTGTGGTCAGAAAATATGTGATACTCAGGTAGGTAGAGGAGACCCTCAATAAAACAGAAGCCAAGGGCCCTGGCATTCCACTCAGCAGTGCAATGAAAACACAGGCACTAATGAACCAGTCTCAGAATTGTCTTTCTGGGAATATCTGTCTGTTGCAGAAGGCTGGTTCTTCTGCAGAATCTTCTGAGCTTTCCTGGGAGGCTGCTGTCTGCTGTCGAAGGAGGACTTGCTGTGCTCTTGTACTCTAATCACTTGTGTAGCCACACAGGGTAATATCATTGTATCATCCAGCCAGCTGACAAGCAGAGATTAAGCATTATTTTAATGGCAATACATTAAAACTCCAAATTAGTCCCTGGAACTAGGGTGACCTCCCATGAACCTTTCCTATATGACTCAGAAGCAAGATGCAGCCAGGTTGTGGCCAAGATGGATTTTGAGAAAAGGCAAAATTTGACTTTTCTGCCTCCCTGGTTTCAGTAGATGCTGCTGAGCCAGAGCTATTTGACACAAAGAGAGAAACCAGCAGAGCCTCTTAATGCCAGATTACTAAAAGGGCTCGAAGGAAATTTATTTTAAATGAAAAGAATTACTACTCAGAGTGATTTAAAATCCTAATGGTAACCATGGGTCTCCCCTGAACACCACCTCTCTTTGTTGAGCACTTACTGTGTGCCTTCACCACCAAAATGAAAACCCAAGGTGAAAGGGCAGCCTTGGAGTCTTTTGTCCTTTGTTCCTTCCAAGTGGCTGATTGTATTTTTGTAGTTTCAGTTCAAGTCTGCCAATTTGTATTAGCATATCATGAGCCTAGTTACTAAGAAAATGTGCCTGAAGAAAAAAATCAGAGTGCATTCATGGTCATTAAGCTTGTATCATGAGCATGAATCAGCAGTTTTGAACTGCACTGCTAGGGAAGAAACAGGCCTACAAGCCAGCAGAGTGCACAGGAAAAGTCTCCACTGCCTGGGCAAGCTCTGTGGTCCAGGTACACCACATCTACCTCTGATGAACTACCCAAGGGGCCGGGGAGAACCAGGGCTCAGAAGCTCCTCATTTCTGCATACCTGTATTTTCCCGACACTTTTACCAAATATTGACCAACTGTAAGGGCAAAAAGTACATCTGGCATTAGTTATGTGTGAATCTTTGTATCTGAAAGAAACAAAAATTCATGTAAAAGAAGGGAAAATTAATTTACTCTGATTTTCTTTGTGAATTCTATATGGTTGGTATTTGAAAAACTAGTAGTAGTATGGCTGATTTATGTCTTGCACAGCAAATGAACAGGAGATGCAAAATGATTTGAAAACTCCTATAATGCTAACAGTAATAAAAATAATTGGCTGCCTGTTTTGTTCCCTCACAAAACACCCTTTAAATCTTCATTTATTTAGTTTTTAGTTTTTAAAAATGTATGTATTCATGGGAGACACAGAGAGAGAGGCAAAGACATAGGCAAAAGGAGAGGCAGGCTCCCTGTGGGGAGCCTGATGCAGGACTCGATCCCAGGACACCAGGTTCATGACCTGAGCTGAACGTAGACACTCATCACTGAACCACCCAAGTGCCCCTAAATCTTCATTTATTACATGGGGAGACTAAGGCATAGGCAAGTCAGGTGGCTTATCCAAGGCCAGAGGAGTTACTTGACAGTAAACCATTCCTTGAATCCAGATCTCCTTCCCCCCCCTCCCCCAGTGCTTTCTTATTCTAGAACAATTAACAAGGCTATTGGTCAAAAACTCTCTACCATCTGTCAGCACTTTGGGCCAAGGCTTTTATCTCATGGACGGTCAGTGATCAGGGGCATATGATCAGTTGCCTGCATTAAAGAGCTTCATTTCATCAGACTGTTTTCTAAGGAGTTACAAATTTGAGCACAGTTGCCTCTGGGAGTAGCACCTAAAGTAGTGGGGAAGTCTGGAGCATGAAATGGGATGGTGTTTTGGAGGCAGGCACAGGAGGTATGTGTTCTCAGGACTCCTGAGTGTTCCTAAGAGGAGCAGCAGGGAGGGAGATAGGCAATGCTTAGGCCACACCCCACTTTCTTGCCAATCCTGCCCAGGACATCCTCTGTGTCTGATCTTGTGTGGCGTCATCTTTCTTTGTCTCCATCTTGATTCCCTAATACTGACAACTCCATGTTGATGGGATTATTTTGATGGTCTATACAAAGTCAAAATGTTCCTATTAATGATATAATATTGATTTATACTTCTTTCTGCATTGGGGTTCCTGAAAGAAGTGAGGGTTTTATTTACATTCATATCAGGTGGCTATATGTAGGGGCTCCTCTCAGGATGAACACTAAACACCAATGTGCACCACTATCAAATTTTATATTTTAAAACTGTTTTCGTGACATTTCTTTTTCATTTTAGAAAAAATATGAATATTTTATATACCTCAATAGAATTATTAGAATATCCCCTCATGATAGTATGACACTCTTGGGAAACCAGATCTTTTACAGGTGAAGACAAATAAAATATGAAGCTAACTCACATATGACTTTATCTTGGCTCTAGCAGCAAAGCGACTTTATAAAGTGTGATTATAAATAATTGAAAATGTTCTTAAATATGGAAAAGTTGAAATAAAAGTCATCCAGAGGGGGGAAAAACACACATTGCCATGATTTGTGTACATTTCTTAAATGATTCATAGAGTAGAAGTCCAAGCAAAAATATTTATTTAGTTCCTTGTTTGTTTACAAAATGTTTTTGTCAGAAATAACTTAACAGGAGCTATAATTGCTTTCTCTCAAATCTAATTTAAAATAAAAAAAAACACAAAGTAAGATTCATCATCATAAATGTTAGAGACTTGAGGACCAATCATTAATACACCATTTCCTCAAAACTTACAGATAAGCACACATGTATACTTGGCCAGGTGTGCTGGATTAGTCAAAACTGTGAAGTCAAATCGTGCTCGTGCTGTGTCTTATCCATTAAAGCTCTTCTCTCAGGGCTCTCTAGCTAAGGAAGTATGGACACATTCACTAGTTTTGAATGGGCTCTAAATGGATTCTGATGTTGAGCAAGGTCTCTCTTGAGCATGGTCTCTCAAGTCACATCACTTGAGCAACAGAGAGGATTTTACTTGAGAATGTTTGGTGTCCTCATCTAAAATGTAAAACTATTAATTATATCAACCTCTTAGGGCTAGAATGAGGAAAGAATGCCAGCATGTGTGTCAAAGCCCTTTATAAATGTATAGTGCTGACAAAACGTTAGGTCTCTTTTCTAGCTAGAGGACTAGTGGTACTGGTGGCTAACTCTGCTCTGATGGAAGCACCATACTGATTCAAACATAAAGGAATGTTCAACATGAAGATCCATTTAAACCTATTCAGTGAGTGTGCATGGTCTTCACATACATATCTGTGGAACTATTGCAAAATTATTTCATTTATGTAGTGGTAAATGAAAACATCAGAAAATCAGGGATACCATCCACTTTCTTCCACAAGGTAGCTGTATAACCTTGAGTAAGTCATTTAACCATTCTCGGCCTCGTTTTTCTTATTGATGAAATATAAGATTTGGAGAGGGGCACATTTACAAGATTTTTTAAATGATTTTATTTATTTATTCATGAGCAACAGAGAGAGAGAGAGAGACAGGCTCCATGCTGAGCCTGACGTGGGATTTGATCCTGGGTCTCCAGGATCCCGCCCTGGGCCGAAGGTGGTGCTAAACCACTGAGCCACCTGGGCTGCCCTTGTGGCAGACTCATTTACAAGTTTTAAAGACATGTAAATAAAAGTAATGTGCTGAGCTGACCTTCTAAAACTCAAAAGCCAGCTCATTTAATATAGGGTAAGCCCTGAGAATAATCCAGAAAAAGTTGTTCAATTCAGTTTTAATTTCTCAAAAATCACAGTTTACCAATAGGGAATATGATCCCCTCCCTCTACCCAGAGGAGAGAAAATGCAGAAGGGTATATAGTACCTTGTTTTTCAATCCACAGGGAAGACATACATTTTTCCTGAAGAAACAAATGTTTTATTCAAACAGCACCATGCACATCTGAGGAATACTTACGTTGGTGAAGACGATGAGAACAATGTAATCTAAAATTTGTCTTTGAGAAATAACTTAGTACTTGAAAAGAAATGGAACCACCAGTCAGAAACATTAGACAGAATTTAAATGTTAAAAAGGAAGTGACAGGGGCCTTGTTTCTCATAATTCTGTTGGCTGAATTGAGCATCTCCCCCTTGGAAGTATACCTTGTCTCCTGTCTCTCAGCAGTAGTGGAACACATGAGAAAAGTCAGGGAGGGGAAGAAGTAGGTCAACCCACTGTGACATGGAGATGCAGGAAGAGCAGTTATTAGCAATTCTGTTACAAGGATGGACTTGGAGATTGTTTTAGAGACAGAGGCTTGAGGTTGAAAGGAGACCCATTACTATCCATCTTGTAAGGCTGAGACAGCCATCCACACAGAACTCTACACCCATCATTGTCTTCATCGTCTGGATAGTTTGGAAAAATGTAATATTCTATTCTGTGCTGGTTAAATTTTTGGGTTTGGTTTTGGTTTTTCAGTGGAGGGAGGAATAATAAAAGGAACGAAAAAGTAGTAAATCATTTAGGAAGAAGGTAGAGGCTCTAGAAATAGTCTTTGTGGAAAGAATATCAGATGATATGTTTACAAGAAGGTAAATTTTGTTGCAAGGGAAATGAGGAACAAATCAATATGAGGTAAAGAAGTTGCCAAATCATAGGAAAGAGGAGAGACAGAAACATTTTTTGGACTTGTCAAAACAACTCATTATTGTACGCTCTATGCCAAGGTCTTAAGAGTCAGTACATTTATTTATGTTTGCTCTTCAGAAACTATTTAGTTGCAACATTCATCTCTCCCTACAGACAACATTGCATTATTTCTAAAATACTTATGGTACGTACTGTGGAGATTATATTATAATTGGGCATATTTTCCTAAGTAACTGACTTTTTTATTTCCCCAATCTTGTTTTACTACGTTTCTTTTTCTAGCACTGACTTTGAGATTTTTCCAAATCCTTGGAGACAGAATATGCACAGAATATGCAAAGACACCATGTGTGGTCCAGTTCATGTTGAACACACTTGCTGCCAGGATGATTAAGAGTCAAAAGAAATTGTACACAAAGGGCAACGTAGGAGCCAATATCCAACTTGCTTTACTTGAGAAGTACACTGCGGAGAAGTGGAGGGTATTCTTCTATACAAGTGCAAATGGGTGAAGTACTTCATCATCAGACTACCTTGTGCTTTAGCAGGGCTGCATTCAAAGATAGCTTTAAATGCACATAAATGACTCAGGCTCTGTAAGACAGAAAGAATGACAGGACAAAGAGAGATCAGTAAATATCCTGGAGGGTTGGTGCAAAGAGAATGGAAATAAAAATTAAAAAAAGTAATCTATGTCCAGGATTGGATTTAGAAGAACGTTAGTAAGGATTAACACACTGAAAATTCAGAGCCTATATGTCCAAGAGAAAGCCGCCTTGGCGGAAATGGTGTCATAAACGGTAAATAAGAAAAGTCATTCCTCTACATTTGTTATTAGTATCACTACATTTTTTATTGCAGATTGTCCTGAGGGAACTAAATTATGTATGTTAACATCAACCAGTAACAAGTTAATAAAATGCATGTCCTCTTATGTATAGACTGAAGTTACTTGTGCTTCATCAGATTGTTTTGTAATAGTATCTTCCAAATATCCTTGGCTTCAAAAAGAAATTGCTGTAAAAAATAATGAATTTAGTGCTCAGAATCCCAACTTTGATAACAGGGCTTGTAGTCTTTTATCCTATTCATTTAAGAAATTTTATTTCCCCTTATTTGTTGGAAGTGTTTCCAGTTTCTGGGACCTAAGGCCTCCAAGAAAACACTGCATTTTAAGACTTTTTGTTTTTTGTTCAACAGACTGCTCTCGCTAGATCTTAGAAATATAGCTGGCTGAAGTAGTTTTCTAGTCAATACTGTATTTGTAAATACATGTGATTAGCTCTTACTGACATTTTAAAGGTGACCATTGAGTAATATTTAGGGAGTCTCAGTGGCTGAGTACTTTGGTGTTTTTTCAGCAACCTGACCCAGATGTCTGATGACCCCCAGATAGTTGGGCTAATTGTTCTCTGATTGACTGGTTACACATGATACAGTCAGGATACACCTCACTGGACCCAAACGAAAGGGAACCCAGTGTCCTCGTTCCAGGACTGCGTAAGACAACGTGGCACAAACTCAAAGCCTTAGCACCACTCAGTTCCACAGACAGAAGTGCTGTCCATTCTCCAGCCACATAAGATTGGACTCTGCTTTTTCAAGGACCTATGAATGCCCCTGAAATTTCACTCTCCCTTCTCAAATGTAAACATCTGAATCTTCCTGAAGGAGGAGAGAAATTTTAACACTTTATTCTTCTCTTTGGCTAGGGAATCTTCTCTTTCAGGAAGCTGAGAGATGGCATTAAATCTTCCTTGTATTTTGCCATTCCTTTTGAATCTGAATCTCTATGTGAAGGGCCAATCATTTCAGGGGAAAAAATAATGCATTCTAGCTTTGTTTATTGAACTAGATCAAAGTCTTAAGCCAATGTATAAGAGAATATTACTGATTTCTATTGAGCAGAAATTTGGTTTTCCAACTACTTTGAGGTACCAGAAAGGTTCCATTTCACCTTTCACAATTCCAAAGCCCTCTTGTTTATACTCCAAAGTATCTGTTGATTGAGTGAAAGGTAAACTTTAAGAAAAAAATCTTGTTTTTCCATCACCTTTATTGTCTAATTGAGGACAATTACCTCATATATGATTCAATCAGTTCATCTTTCAATATGGGACTCTGTCCGGAAAGGTTGTAGTGATATCTCCCAAGGTTATCGACAGAGCCCAACTTTAGAAGATTCTTCCTTGATTCAACACAAAGGAAGAAAATAACCTGTGCTTAGATATTTAACTCTATTTCACAGTATATTTCAAAGCTTTTTTTTTTTAAAGTAGGAATAAGATACTTTGTAAAATAATTTTCAAAAATCTTAAATATTCTAGGCCATGGGAGAAAAGTTGCAGGAAAAGTCTGGCATGGAACACCCAGAAGCAGAATAGAAAGGGTATAATGGAAGATACCACAGGATAATAAGCCTCCATCAGCGCCGGTATTCACCTCACCACCCCAAATACTCACACAATCTAAGGAAAATGAATGTGCTTCTATGTGAATGAAACACAAGATAATCCCCCAGCTCCTCTTCCAAGCATATTGCTGTGTAGAAATTCTTGTAACTCATAGTCTCCTCATCTCTATTTCTGTGTCGTTATCAAGTCATGATAAATCTTCAATTCAAGCCATTTATAAGTGGATAATATTAATAATGATTATATTAACAATACCACTGGTTAAACACTTATGCACTTACCATATTAAATGCATTATTAAGCATTTACTATAGGCCAGACTCAATGTTAAGTACGTTTTGTGTGTTATCTCCCTTGTTTCTCACAGTAGCACTGTGTGAAGGAGATAGTTTTTTCCCCATCTTAATAATTGAGAAAGTCAAATCTCAGAAAGTATGGATAACTCACTGGAAGTCACAGAGTAAGGGGCAGAGCTGGGAGGTATGCACAGGCTGGCTGATGGGAAAGCCCCAGTTTGTTCCCACTATGCAATATCGTGAAAAACAGTAAGGGGATATTTGAGTTTTTAGAATCTGTGTACACATGCAGTTTAATGACTTTGGGGAAACAAAATATGAAAATAGCTTGGCTTGTGCAGGGCAGAAAAATGTTTATTCTGTTTTCTACGATGTAGGCTGGTGACAGAAAGTAGACTCTGGAGAACAGAGGCATTTGGTTTCAAATAAAATATCTGCATTAAATATTCAGGTTTCCTGCAGCTTTATGGGAGTACACTACCAGAGAAATGGGCAAGCTGGCAAAGGCTCAGGCTTGGCATGGACAAATCTCTACACTGGCCCCACTGAAGGCCTAATAAACTACCAACTGGTGCCATCCAGAAGGGGGCCAAGGGCAAACAGTTTTGGGGGACCATTGCTGTCGCCTCCCTGGTTAGAGCATGATGACAGTCAGACCAGGGCTCTAAGTTGCTGTGAATTGATGTGGATTAGTTTCATCACTAATTCTCTGTAGCACCAGTCATATGCAAAGAAAATGTGAGCTCTCAAGGTGAGCTAAATGCTGGCACTGGGAACTTAGTACCTTAGCTGTTGCTTGGATAGTAGGTGCATTTATTTCCCCTCTACTATCTGGGCAAGTGCCAAGGTGCTGACCTCTGGCTAAGGAAACAGAGGGAATCAAAGGGAAATTACAAAAGGGCTGGCTCTGGCTAATGGCTTCTGCTAGCAGATATTTGATCATTCCAAACATAAAGAGGAGGGGGAAGAGCCAAATTCATTTTGCAACTGGAGTTCTTTGGGTGTTCAGTGTCTTTGTAATCTACTGTTAATATGATTAAAATGGAGGCGTTCAGGCTTAAATGGCTGTTGGAATAAATTGGAGACCTCAAATTGGCAGAGTTTAGGTTTTGAAGAACTCCATTCTGTCAAGTCTCCCTGAAATTTAATCACTCCAATATCAAGCTTTTTGTTGTTGTTGTTGTTTTGTTTTTATCACAATGTGAAATTTGGCAGTGAGCAAAATCAACAGGGTCACAGCTTTGATGAGGAATCTGCTGCATTTTGGCAGAGGAATCAAGGAGTTTCTAATGCCTAAGAATAGAGGTCCTTCCAAAGGACCTAAGAAAAAGCAGCTATTCGTTATTTAAATCACCACATAGGGGGTTAAAAGAGGTTTGTGTGTGTGTGTGTGTGTGTGTGCACGCGCATGCACCTGTAAGTACGCGTACAAGGAGTCTGAAGCCAGTTTGGTGAAACAGATTTTTTTAATAGATTTTATATATTTATTCATAAGAGACACAAAGAGAGAGAGAGAGTCAGAGACACAGGCAGAGGAAGAAGCAGGCTCCACGCAGGGAGCCCGACGTGGGACTCGATCCCGGGTCTCCAGGATCACGCCCTGGGCTGAAGGCAGCGCTAAACCGCGGAGCCACCGGGGCTGCCCAGTGAAACAGAATTTTTATGCAACCTGCTTTTTAAAACCCTTTTCCATTGGCCTTTTAAAAATAAGAAGCAGCAAAAACTCAAATAGAAAAATGACCTTCAACATACATTTGACACATACATATGCACCGAGGGCATGCAGAGAATGAGAATCTGAGAGATGCATGCATATTTCTCTGCATACATGCACATGACATACTGGTTCCCTGGGCAGCAAGTAGAAAGTTATTTGGTAGAATGGACTTAACCACGCTTGGGTCTGACATGTCTCAGGCTGTCCTGGGTAGCTTTGGACAAAATCCTGGAAAAGAGCAAAGTTGAATGTTTCTTTGATGGTTTTTATTCCTCAGACTTTTGGCTTTTTTTTTTCTTGGTTTGTTTCTGCATCCTCAGACTCTTTAAATCTAGTAGGAAAGGACTGGAAATTAGAGCACTGATTTGTTGGCCTATGAATTAATGCTGGTTTCTGGACCAGTTGTTTTCCAAAGAACACACCTCCTGTTTCTCCAACACACACACACATGCATGTACACACGCGTGCGCACACACATACACACACAAACACACACATTATACAGCGTTTTATATATGTCTACCAGATAGGAAATGGCATTCATTTTCAGGGTGTTTTAAGATTTCCCTGCAGGTTATCTAAATGCTAGCTTTAGACAAAAAAAAAAAAAAAAAAAACATAAATGGCCACATTCAAGTTGTCTTTTGAATGATGCCCTTGCTAGTCATGAAAATATGCTCTTTTGGTGTGCCTGGGGCAGTACTAAAAATGAATCAGGCAGTGGCCTTAATGAGAATCCAGTTTGAGGACTAGAAGAAATTTAATATACTGTGTCTTTTTTCTGAGGTCATGACTTTATCCTCAAGAAGGTTATAGCAAATAATATTTAGGGACGGAAATCACCACGTGTAAAATATCCTCTGGGAAGACAGCATTAACTTAACTTAGACTACTCCTGCTTTTGCTAGAGAAGAAAATGGAGCCTTTAGTTCCTATGATATATTGAGATTGGGCTTTTCACATGACCAGGCAGTATGCAGAATGGGCTACCAGACTTGGGACCAGTTTCTGTCCATTTCAGGCCTTGATTCTATCTCATTTGTGACCTCAGATAAGCCGCTTCCCCTATTCAAGATTCTTACCTATGACATTAGGATGAACATATCTACCAACCTCTATTGTATTGTGGTTAAAAGGAATGAAGATGATTCTCAGATGTCAAATAATTTTGAAATTAACAAAATACTATAGGAGTATAAGCCATGACTTTAGGTATTTACACAAAGGAAAACTAATGCAAGCAGGCAGTGCAGAGTGCTCTCTGAGTGAGGAAGAGGCCGCATGAGGAAGAAGTTCCTGAAAAGGCCGGAGGGACTGGCTGTCATTATTTAAGGCATATGACATGAGAGAGTGCTTAGAAATGCCTTCTCCATCTCTGCCTCCCAAGTGCCTACTTGGTTTGAATGCCTACAAGGTCAATTTGAGTGCAATATCCAGCCTGCTGATAGGCATTGATGCTGTTGTTGCTGAGAAGCTTGTGTCTCCCCCCATAGATTATCTGATATGCTTTTTAATAGAGTCTAAATTCCTGATCTTTCTCCCCTTTTAGTGCTAATGTAATGAAAACAAAATTATGGCATAATGATCCAGAGCCCTGGTTGATTCTCCAGCTGACTGCAATTGAGTCTGTGACCTCAAAATCCATGCTGAGGTCTCTCACTCGTGGAGCGTTTTAACCAGAGCACAGGACTGCAGTGGATAGTGAGAGAACCTCAAGTAAGGGAGATCCTACTTTAATTCATATTCAACTTTACTAACAAAGGAGAAGGGAGTTATTTTCAGGTCTCAGATGCTAACAGGAGCAAGTGAACCCCAGTGTTTTTTCTAAAAAGTTATTAGCTTTTCGAATTACTAGCCTGCTCAGTCCTCCAACAATCTAGATAGTACTCTTTCTATAAATAGCTTATCTCATTACATTCCTGTTTATTCTGTCTCTGTGGTTTTGTGCTTCATCCTTACCTACTGTGCAGAGATTCCTAGGCTCACAGGCAGGTTTGTATTTTTTGTCCTCTGGCCTAAGAAGAGCATAGGGTGGAAGTGAAGAAGATAAAGCTAATGGTTTCCTTCCTACACCCACCAACACAGTACCCCACACACTACCTGTGCCATGGGCCCCAAGGGGCCCAAATAAATGACAATTTTGTAAAAAATGTGATTGAATTATTACGAGTATGAATAATCTAGGTAAATTATAAAACCAAAGATAAGTACACATATATGTGTATATGTATATGCATATATGTACATCCATACTCTGTAACTATGAATATGTTAAAAACTTTAAATAAATAAAAAGTAAGGAAGATAAGGAGTGCCATCTCATGGAGATACCTACCACTACATTTTCCAAATTATCTGTACTTCAAACTTTTTAAAATGCTAAACCAATATTCCCTGGAGTAAAAATTCTCTTCCTATCTTTCCAAGTTGTTCATCAAAATTATCATGTGTACACCACATAAACAGTGTGATGGCCCATGTAAGTGGGTATTGTGGAGAGTCAACAGAACACATTCACTACAGATCCCAGCACCAGGCAAAAGTCTCAAAAGTTGTGACAGTTAATGATAATTATGATAATAGATTCTAGGACTCACATTTTCTACTGACGATCCTGCCTTGTGACCAGGTGTGCTGCCCCCACCATTCCCTGCGATGTAGTTCTCTCACAAGGCTTACACTTTGCCTGTGCACAAAAACTCAATCAATCCTAAGACATTTTTTACTTTCTTTAAATAGACTGGAATCACAGTCTCATAGCCTGTCTACCCGTACAGTCCTATAATTAGTGGATGCACCACTGGATCAATGGCCTACGGTACACACGTAGGCAAATGCCTGTTCAGGGGATCCCTGGGTGGCTCAGTGGTTGAGCGCTGCCTTCAGCTCAGGGCCTGATCCTGGGGTCCCAGGATCGAGTCCCACGTTGGGCTCCCTGCATGGAGCCTGCTTCTCCCTCTGCCTGTGTCTCTGCCTCTCTCCCTCTGTGTCTCTCACGAATAAATAATTCCAAAAAAATGCCTGTTCATACTCTGTTGTATGTAAACATGTATAAGAAGGCAAACTCATGTCTTCCCAGTATAAACTTGACCAGAAGTATGGGTTCTCATTCTGTGGGGGCTAGAGTCTACAGAGAAAGAGATTCTGTCAAATATTACATGAACACAATGAAATAATAGGAGCTCATGACTCAGCAAAGGGGAAGAAAATACACAAATAGGAAATGGAAAAGGACAACCACAACAGAGGTGACCACAATAAGTCAAAAGGGGCACTGATAGTATAAGAGTAGCTGATGTGTATCATTTCATTTATTCATTCAACTAATACTATGGAGTGCGTACTGTGTGTTGTGTCTACACTATGGGTTATGAAAGAGATCAAATAGGCAAGAATTGACAAAACTCCTTGCCCTCAAAGGACTTGTGTTGTAGTAGGGAATACAGACAATAAACAAGTGAAATAAATGCTGTCGTTAAAAGATGATAAGAACCAAGGAGAAAATTAAAGTGGGTAATGAGAAAGAGGGATCATCCAAGGGGAGAGTGTTGCAATTTAAGTAAGGTGGCAAGGGAAAGCCTCATTGAGAAAGTGACATTGGAGTCAAAGCTTGAAGGACAAAGGAGAGAGAGCTTTGCAAATATGTGGGACAGAAGAGAAAAGAGACCAAAACCCTGCGGCAGGCTTATGCATGGAACATTAAGAAACAGATTTCCAAACACCAGGCACTGGGCTAGGTTCTTTTACATATTTTATCTCATAATCCCCTCCCCACAGACTGTGAGGTTGAATCTGATATAATCCCGTCTCACAGATGAGAAAACTAGCATATCAAACAATTGCTCAATGCACCAAAATGAACAAATGGTGAACTTAAGTCAGCACTAGCCTAGCCCTGGTCTTAAGTCTTTATACACTAATCCCAGTAGCTGGTCAAATGGGTCTTTCTCGAAGGTTAGAGAGGCATCGTGGCAGGCTCAGAAGGAAAGGGTCTTGTTAGGAGCAGAATCTGGAAATATTCAAGGATTTCTTTTAATTTTGTAAAAAAAAAAAAAAAAAAAAACAGTATTATTTTCCATACAGACTATGTTTTCTTTGTTAAGTCCAGGTATAGAATTTCAGTGCATATTCATACATGATTTTCCATATTTTCATATTTAAATTAGACCTTATGATGAAACTCAAATACTGTAACAGTCCATGGACCCTTAGCTTAGATTACCAACCCAGTGATGCTCCACCTGGGTTTATGCAGAGTTCTTAAAAGGGAGAAATTAGAAAAATAAAGTTTCTGTGTGGCCACATTAGTATAGAGAAATGCACCCTTGTCACATCATATCAGGCTCTTTGGATTTTAGGTTTATGTTCATCATAGAGAAGACAAATACTGACCCAATGATACAAGCAAAGACACTCAGAGTTGCACGTGATCTCCACAGTTCCCTCACCTACACAGTAAACACAGGTCTATACATAGCTCCCACTGCCAGCCATTTTGCTTCAGGGACAGGTAGCACAGCCACCACCAAGCATTGCCTGAAGCCCGTCCTGTCTTCTATGAGGGATTTCTCTTGCCCAGACCTGGGAACAATCCAAGCAGGCAGCAGGCAGGTGGTTGAAGTAGACTGTGACCTGCTGGTGGTGCTTCCTCCTAAAGATGCTGCATACTACACAGCTCTTGTTGGTCCAAGCAAAGGCAGGGCTGAGACCAGCTTTTCCATGGTGGGTGGCACCAAACACAAATCACAACTCCTCAGACATGGATCACCCTATCTTTCACCTTATAGTTCCCATTATTGTCTAGAAAGCACTTTGCAATCACTGATCTTATGACCATAGAATAATGTTCTCATTTCCTGAGAGTGTCGCAAGGCTGGTCATCAGGAGCATCTGGGTACCCACCTGCTGATGAAGACACAACATCAGTTGTGAGAATCAGTTCTACACAGATGTCTTGCAGAGAAGATTTAACCATCATTTTGAGGCTTCATTTAGATATTTAAAACTCCAATAGAAAGGTTTTTGGATTCTAAAACACATCTCTCATGCTTTAAAGTGCTTTTTCTTCCTATTTTTTAAAATAAAGAATTAGAATTTTTCAAGTGAATACATTGACTGCTGAAAACCATTAAGTTATCCTAAATAATTTGGTTTCATCTACAGTGAGGTCTAGAGATCACATTTTACACTCTCTGTTTTAAAAAATAATAGGTGTTGGATATATCTTGATCTTCCTGGCTTTTTTTTAATTGTTATTAATCACACTTCCTTTCCCTCTCTCTTATTAACCTAACCTTCTTTTCTGGAAAGTTCAAGTCATAGAGCAATGTCCCTGAGACCTACTTCTTTCTTTTTTTATTAAAAATAATTTTTATCCCACTTTAGCAGATACCCATGGTATCATTACTAAGGATGCTTAAATTGTCCATTTCCATACCCCATATTGACTGCATTTTCCAGATCCATGTTTGATCCATTTTTCCTTTAGAAAACAGTAGGCATCTGAAAGATAGTTTTTAGTATGTCTGGTATTTAGTTTGCCCTAAAATAATTGGTGTTAAAAAGTCTAAAATCTATCATCAAATTAAACCAACAGAAACCTGCAAAGGGGCACACACACAAAAAACACCTTATCTTTAATTTGTCAAAATGAGTCCCTTCTCCATAGACACTGATTCAGTTACTGAAGATAATTTTCTTGTCTCTCAACTTTTTAATTATTTGTAATCACAATGAGACGTGCCCAAGTTCTTCTTTTGCTCCCTGTATGATTTTTAGAATCTTCAACTTTTCTGGGGCTCCCCAGGATGACTTGTACATTTATCCTCCTTCAAGATAGTGTTCGTAGTTAAAGATAAGCATCTCAGAGGCTCACAAGACAAGAGCCCATGATGATGTCTTCTATCTGAAAATCACTTTTTCTGTTGGTTTAGATGGTGTTCATTTGTTGAAAAATTCTGTTGTGAAACTAATTCATATCTAGCTAACCCATTCAGATCTTTCCCTCAAAAAATCTTTTAAAGTCAGTTCTTTTTTACCCTTAAAACTGAAATCAATTAAGTTTATTAAAGGCACACATTTAAAAAGCCTGAAAAGGGGAATTTTTTATGTATGCTGATGGAACTTCATCTTGTTTGTATTGATATATCCTCTCAGCCTTGTGAGAGGTTTATGGATCTTGGTCGGGGTGGGGAAGGTGATGTCAGTGAAGACACAAAATTAGTCATGTGAGGCAAGCAGTTGAAATTAAATGACAGGCACCTAGGGGCTCATTCCACCACCCTGTCCATTTTTGCATATGCTTGAAATTTTCCAAAATAAAAAGTAAAAAATAAAAATAAAAAATTACCTAGACATTATCTTTTTGCTTACACTTAACTGTAGCCATCATATCTCACAATAGAGCGGAATATTTCCAGCTTTTGCTAAAATGGAAATACATTCTGTGAAAAACAGTTTTGTCAGTTATTTGCTTGGCAAATTTTTAGAATTCCTTAAGAATCAGAATTGATCATTAAAAAGTTAAATGAAAAAGAAGCTTTAAAAATTATCCGTATCTCTGTTTTGTTTCCAATTTTGGCCATAACTTTGTTCTATATAATAGCATTCCCTTGTTATTTTCTTGCTGCCATAGCATTAAAATTATACATTTGTGTATATTTTGGGATCTTAGTTATTAGCCAAGCTGAGTCTAAGAGTAGAGAGCCCAGGGCATCCATCTATAAGGAGAGCTAAATGTCACTTAAGTCTAAGATATCAGCAGAGATATAAAAAGCAGAAGAAATTATATTTACTAGAATTCCTCTAGGGAAAAGCAGTCAGAATATTTACTTTGTTAAAACTCTGGGGATGAGCCCAAAGGCTTCTAAGACTCATGCTCAGGTTATGATAAGGAATCTCTAACTTGATTCTCAGGATAGTGACTTGGGTAAAGAAGGTAGAGCCTATGTTTGCAGAGTGTGTGCTAGGCAAGTCTGGGATCGGAACTGAATTATCCAGAAGGGTTCTTCACACCCTCCTTTTCAGCCCCACCACCCAGAACATATAACCTTTATCTTTAATACATGTAGAACAAATATTTTTAAACCATCCATGTAAAGGGGTAACAAATTATTAGCTCAGCCCTGGGTCTCAGGAGTTAATTTGCAAAAAATTAAAATATCCACATCATTTGAAAGTGAAAGGACATTTACTATCACTTTACTAGGTGATTTTTGCCGATTTTTGCTTCTGGAATTATAATGTTCTATGATCATACTCAGATTGTCTTAACTGCCTGATGTTCAAAGATTTAGGAAGGGAAAATGCACAACAGAAAAGAAGTGAGATATTGAGGTAAAGGGACTGAGCCATAGCTCAGGAACACCAACAGACACCTGCAAGGCACAGACAGACTATGCCTAGGGGGGGCTTTACCAACCCCACAGGGCCAAAGTAGCTACACAGACCATTTCTGGTATTTTCTGTGAGTACTGTAGACACAATCACTGCTGATACAGAGAACATCAAATTCAGCTAACCAGCTGTAGGTTAAGAGAAGGGCAAATATAGTCATGGCAGTGGTTAGAAATGTTTAAAGAGGGTTTTTTTTGTTGGTTTTCTTTTTCTTTTTTTTTCATCTTCCAGGAGGCAGAAATGTGAAAGACGTGGCCTTAATAGACCTCCACATCGCTCTCATCAGGCTGTGGAAAATTAGAGTCTCCTCTGGTTAAATAGAAAAGGTTAGCATTTAATAGTTAATGAAGGCAAGGGAATCTGAACAGATAAGAGCCGAGTCTGCACAGGCTGCATTTGGACAATCCCAAATCCTCTTATCTCTTCTCAGAAAGTCTGCTTCATAAGATATTGTTTTAAGCAGAGAGAGGACAGGAACCACAGTATGTACAAGGAGAGCCACTATCCTTTCGAAAGAATGTCAAGGTAGTTTATATGAAGTACTGCTCTGCACTGTTACTGGGCACTACTACGACGAAGTATACTTTTTGGTTTTGGATTCAATACACTAATTTCCTGGCAGTGAGATGTTAAAATGTTTACAATATTGTGGATATATTGTAGGATGCCTACCTTCCTTTGGTGCGTGCACTGTTCTGTGATCTACGTTGTTTATACCCAAGTAGCTCAGAGTCCTTATATGAGGAAATGTTCTGAGTGGAGTGAACCCCAGGAGGGAATGGAGAGGGAGTTAAGCTTTCTTTCTTAGAGGCATTCAGCTAACATGCCTTTGGGCTCCAGGTTATTTAAGGACAGAAATTTAAAAAGAAGTGTCTTGTCCCAATTCAACACTCACCATACCTTTTACATCTCTCACTCAGGGCAAATCTAGCCCAACCTCCCCAACTCTAGAAAGTCCCACCAACACAGGTCACAGTTAATTCCTTCCATGAAAGCTTTATCCATCGCTCCCTGACAGTATCTCCTCCCAGCTACTGGAGACTGATGGAACAAATGCCTCCTGCCCTTGACGCTTTGGAGACTCTCCAGAACATAAGCTCTTCTCCCTCTGTCTTCTTTCTACATTTAATTCCCAAACATGTCTGTGTTTTTCTTCCTACTACCCAACCTTTCCTTTCACATCAACTTTCTCAGCTTTTCTTTGGTGCCTTTTCTTATCCTATATCCACAGCTCCCTTTGCCTTAGGCTCCTTCAGTGAACATTTCTTGCATGCTCTTTCCTTACCTCAAGCCTGACTCCTTCCTGATAACATTGTTTCCCCTACATCGGGGTGGGGGTGGGAGGGGGGAGGACCAGTTCCACAACTCCAGTAATTTGGGCAGCATACATCTCATCCTCAAGGCTCCTTCCAAGTCATGAGTCCTCCCCTCTCAGGTGAAAATTCTTGCTCTTTTGAGACTTGGAACATCAAACTAAATCACCATCTCTCATCTCACTCTTTTACCAAATTCTTAGGTCTCTCCTTCATTCTTTGGGAGACCTGGCTTACAACCTTATTCTCCTCCCCAAGCTTCCTCTACATCGTGAGTTACTCTCCTGTTCACAAGGATGACTACATAACACCCTGACCTCCTGAATTTTTTTTTATCTTCTTAGGTCCAATAACTTTCACTTTCCCCATACCAAGTCCTCCTTCTCATGATTCCACATTCAGCCAGACCCATCTCTGATCATACTGTCCTACACTAGCTTTCAGCCTTCTCAACCCACGAGATCCACAGCTTCTGTTCTTTAGCTTTATCAAGAGCTTCAGCCCACAATTCCTCTGTCTCTTTACCCATCAGCTTCCTCCTACCTTCACTGCTTTCTCATCCAACTTAGATCCCATTGTGTATCACTTTGGTCACTTTATTAATGTTCTTGCTCACTGGTCCTTCTATTTCACCTGCCCAGCTAAATCCCAACCATGGATCAATTTATATATAGGTCTTCTCAGTTTATACCTCTCTCAACTGATGATTCTGGGATATTATAGAGCCAAATGTATGTGTGCCACTCAAATTTTATGGTCTCCAACCCACTCTTGTTAGTATTTGTTCTAAATGTTGATTTCCTTCTCTTTGATTCCATGATAGGCCACCCCTGCTTCCAATGAGCCATTTTTTTAGGTCTGATATGAGTTCATATCAGGTTGCTGTCTAGTCTTGAGGGCCTGGACTCACTCTAGATTTTTTGATGACTTTTATATATCTACTCTAATCCATTATGAATTGATTTGTGGTTTTATACAAGACAGGGTGATCACATATTTCTTATTTTCAAGTTCACAATGAGTACTTCTCTGTGGTTCTCATCTTTTGCCTATTTTAACATAAGCCAGGAGTTGATACTGTTGGATCTTATTAATTAGTATTAAGATTCATACCCTTACATATCAGTACATGACTCTAAGATATCATCTTGGTCACTTCAATGTGCTTTGACTTCCTGCAGAATACTCTCTTCCCTTCTCTGATGTGAATTTCCTGTAAGTTCCTATTTCATCCTCATGGACCTCCATGGTCCAATTAGTGTCAGCTCCATCCTAAGGAAAGAGAGAGTCAGTTTCTTAAGAAAAGCTTTTTAAAAGCAGTTTAGGCCTCCCCCATTATTAGCATCACCAGAAAGGTCTATTTTTATACAAGGATGAACCTACGTTGTCATATCATAATTACCCAAAGTCCATTGTTTACCTTAGGGGTCACTCCTGGTATTGTGCATTCTATGGGTTTGGACAAACATAATTACACATATCCATCATTACAATATAGAGTATTTCACTGGCCTAAAGGTCCTCTGTGCCCTGCCTGTTCATCCCTCCCCCAACACTGATACTCAGTTTTAATTCTTGTAGGAGATTCCACTCTCTGATATGTGAATTTAAGTAATTTCCTTCTCTTTTTGATGCTCTTCTTCAGTATGAAGTGCAATAGTTATCACTAGGCCCAAGTGTTGATTAAAGTACTCTGACTCTAGGATAAAAGTTAGCTTGCAAAGCAATTTTAAAATTTTATTTGTAGAGCCAACTGATGCCTCTAATTCATTTTACAGGAATAAATCCTAAAAGCTACTTTCTGCATAATTTGATGTATTATAGTCTTAAAAATTAAAGTGAGTGTATATTGCTGTATAAGAATTCTGTGCTTCAACTCTATGACTGAAGCTAAAGTGTTTCTCCTTCTGTATTTGCTGAACAAACTACACCCTATTCTCCTTTTAAATACAGGGAATAAAATAGACATCATTGAATTATAATAGCTAATGTGTATCTTCTCCATTATTAACAATTTGATGGTCAAGATTGATAGTATTTTTTTCCAGGGAATGGACTTCAATTTGCTTGCAACAATTTAGAAATGATAATAACAATTCTCGTGCTAACCACCATATCTTGCTATAACTCCAAGGATTATCTCCACGTTGAGTATGAATAAATGAAGAGAAAATGAGAAACCAAAAATCACACAATAAGTAGTCGGGCTGGTATTTAAAAACAGGGTCATCAGCACCTAAACCCAGAACATCACTGCTTACAAGAAGTCAGGTTAAAAAGAAACCCAAATACTATTTCCAATATATTTTGAGCTCCTGTGTTCCCTCCCCTAAGCTTACCAAGTCCCTACCCATTCTTCAAGTCCCATGAACTTGAAGGATAATACATAGACAGTTTCAAGCTGGAGAATGAATTTGGGGTTGGGATGGGTCATTATTGAGGAAAGAAGAGTTGTTTAGGAGAGAGGCTCTGAATCGGAGCCATCTGATGAAGGATAGAAGGAACTGACAAACATGGCAGAGGGACTGATAAACAGGGAAGGTTAAGTCATCTTATCAGGAAAGAGGAAGTTAGGGTGACACATAAGCACAAGACTACTGACCTGAAAGCATATTTTTGCATGAGAGGAAAGTTGGGGAAGAGAAAATGCCATCCTATTTCATTTTATTTGTTTTGTAATGCTAAAGTATTCAAATAAGCAATCGTTAATTTAATCAAATGATTTAGATTTATGTAACTGATCGGTATGCATCAGAATGCAATGTGACCGGTAGCATTCCTCATTTAAACAAAACATGTAATCCTTATTGCAATGCTGCAGTTTTTAAAGAACACTGGCAATCTTAAATTAGAACTTAGAGTCACTCATAGAAGAGCTGGAACACATCATTGTCTGCCTCTAAATTCTCATATGCCGAATCCCTCACCTTACCTCTAGAGTTATTTTTCTAAAATACAGATCAGCTAGTTATTTTTCTAAAATACAAATTCCCCCAAAAGCCTGCAGTGGCTTCCCACTGTCTTGCAAGTAAATTCTAGCACGATGTTCCAAATTCTCCATGATGTAATGCCTTTCTGCCTCTTCTGGTTCAACACCCAGAGCTTCTCTGAATTAAACATTAACCTCCTTCCAAAACTTTGCTCAGGCTGTTCCTGTAGCTTATTTTGTCTTTTCCTCTTGCTCCACACTTAAAGAGCCTTTACTCCTCACTGTATTATTATACCGTCTCTATGAATCTTCTATTAACACTCCATCTTGAAGCACCTTGTTTCTCCATGGAACTCCCAAGCCCTGTCACACTCAGCTGCCACATAGTGCCTTGCGTGTAGCTAGTTGAACTCTGATCTCCACTGCAGCCACTTGTTTAATGCTTTCTTTTTTTTTTTTTCCTATGTTTAATGCTTTCTTGAATTTCCTACATGCAGTGGTTCTCAAACTTTAGCAAGCGTCAGAATTATCTGGGGGTCCAGTTAAAACACAGACTGCTAGACCCCACCCCAAAGTTTTTGACTCAGTAGTTCTGGGGAGGGACCCAAGAATCTACTTTTCTATTGACTTCCCAGGAGTTGTTGTTGCTGTTGCCGCTCAGGGAACCCCAGCGCTCTCAGGTCTAGTAAAATACCTTAAACCTAGTAGGCTCACCAAACACTTCCTGGATAATTGGGTAGGTGATATAGCCCTACTTATTGATTGAAAATTTAAAAGGAGTTTTACTAAGACTATTAGCAGTGTGTCTAAGAATATAAAAAGAATGGTTTTATCCAACAATATGTATAAAGTGGAGTTTATAAGATCAATAAAAGTTGACAAATTTCACTTAAGTGTCACCCAAGCAGTTCTAATATGTATGATAGAGCACATGGAGAATAAAGATTTACCTATAGGCAACTAGCTGGGAAAGAACTGTATAACTTCCCCAAAGACTTGTGACAATCTAGGTAGTTCCCACTTTACTTACAAGGAAATGGGAGCTCAGAAGGGTCACATAGCAATGACATAGCAGAACTGGAGCTCCAGCCAGTCTTTGTTCTCTCTCACTCATCTGCTGAACTTCTGGCAGAAGCAGCAGTATCTTCTGCGGAATTAAATAACAGGTATGAAGAAAATATTAAGTTCAAGCCCAGGACAACAACCTCAAAATCCCAATTAATTCTGAGTGAGTTGTAATGAGTAGGTGACAAATATGTGACACTAAACACGTGTTGTCTGTCCCTCCGTATTCCCTAGACGGTGTTCATTTCACGCCTCTGTAGCCGTGACATGGAATGTTGGCCTCTACTTTTACCTGGTCAAGAACTGAGGTTCAGTGATGTTAATCTCTCTCTCTCTCTCTCTCTCTCTCTCTCAACATACAGCTCTTTTCTTCTCTTTGGAGAGATTAGAGCTGCTGCCACCTAGAGGTCAGATTAAGTCAATGAAACTGGTAAATTAGAAAATCAATTTATACCTGGGTATAAGGAGAAAAGTTTTAAGATAAATTACAGATTTCTAAACATTTTTTATCTGCTATCAGAGATTTTAAAAAAAACAGATCCAAGCCTCCTTTGTGACAATCAAATGGTTTATTCTTAGGCCCAGACAGCCTCTTAATATGGAGTTTAATGGAGGATAGAGGTAGAATAGGTCAGAGGTAGACTGTTGTCCCTGTCCCAAGGGCATCAAAGTCACCTAGGAACATACTAAGAAACCCAAGCTCATAGGCTCTGCACCAAAAATGTACTTAACCAGAAATTCTGGGTTTGGTGCCCCAAAATCTGTACCTTTAAACAAGCCCTCCAGGTAATTCTAACGTAGGCTAATGTAGGCTAAAGAATTACTGCTAGAGTTTAGTTGTTCATAAATTAGTGAATTTATCCCCCAAACTCTAATTCTCGT
The DNA here is from genome assembly GCF_053574225.1 of Canis aureus. NCBI lineage: Eukaryota > Metazoa > Chordata > Mammalia > Carnivora > Canidae > Canis > Canis aureus. The sequence goes on along the minus strand of NC_135611.1, from coordinate 38,479,267 downwards.
TTCAATGACTGCCACCAAACCATAACCAAATAGTGCTTTAGGCCAAAATCTGTAGATATTGCAAAGTGGTTTTTGACATCAAAGTGCCATAATTTTTGGAGAGGCTTTAGGAGAATGCGAACGCCTGGGGTTTTTTAACTTATGTTTTTGTTGTATTTTAAAATTTTGTATTTAATGTATATTTGAGTATAAACATTTAAATCATCGTATGGGAAAGGGCTATGTTATAGAATAGTTCAGAGTTGAAAGGTCACTTGAAATATCATGAAATCTAATTCTTATTTTGGAGTTGAAAAAGAGGCTTAGAGAGTTTACATGACTCCCTAGGATCCCAGAGTACTGCTAATCCTATCGCCTACATTCTGTCTTCCATGAGGTACCTGGCTTCCACTGGGTTTGTGCAGCAAAAAGGAGCGATAAATAATGATAATAATAAGAAAAATAGTGTCTTTTGTTTACCCTGGTCATCATTTACCATATCTCTATAAAATGATACATAGGTATAGTATTTCCATATGGTAATTTATAGCATTATCTACATGTGTAGTTTTTATTCAATTTTGTAGATGTTTTGAGGTCATGTACTATTCTTTGAGACTCTAAGAGCATTTAAGAGCCCTGTTCTTCATGAGAGACTCCTAACCCTGGGAAATGAACAATTGGTAGTGGAAGGGGAGGTGGGGTGATTGGGTGACGGGCACTGAGGGGAGCACTTGACGGGATGAGCACTGGGTGTTACATGTTGGTAAATCGAACTCCAATATAAAAATATGCAAAAAAAAATAAGAGCCCTGTTCTTGAAATATTCTCCTTACGTGGTACGCACCACAGGATTCTGTGTCCAATTGTAGAATTCCCCCATGAACCATCAGAAATTACACAGAAGCCAAGGTAGGAATTTCTGCTCTAAGTTCATTTAATACCAAAATAAAGAAACAGCCTTTTCAAATTTTCCCTCTCAACTGAAGACTTTCTTTAGAAAAACTTTTTGCTCCTCCATGAATCCCATATAAATAATTGCCACTTTGTTCCTCTCCAATGCCCCAAACTCAGCTCTGAATTTGGAGGTAGCCAGTGATAGTGTCTAAGAGGCAGATCTTTTAGTTTGCCTGTTGTAAACATTCTGTCTCCTTCTCCATGTGGACTCCTGCCTTGCCACACTGCACTGGCATCACCAGTATTAGTGGGGAATGGTGGCAAGATCTGGAACCATATTTAATATGCCTTGTGGTACCAGAGATAAGCAGAACATGCAACTCACTGCTGCGTGCTGGACATACAGATGCAGTAGAAATTGTATGCACGTTTGGAAAGCTTGCTTATTTTAGGATTTTGTTCAGACATGAATCACTTGAGCTTCTCTTTCTCATTGGCTTTCTCCTTTGTGGCTCTGTCTCTCAGAATGATAAAATTCCCAACTAGCAGCCACAGAGAGCGGATTAGTTTAAATTTTTTTCTGGTAAAGAAGCTCATGCAGTGAAAGTGCCAAGGGACATGTCATAACAAATTTACAGTTTGCACAATAAATAAAGGGCCAAAGAAGCCCAAAGGGTGGGTTTGAGGTGAACATAAAGAATGCCTGGAGTGATGAGAACGCAGGGGTCACAGAGTCAGTAGACACCAAGAGGACAGTGACAGTGCCACCAATCTCCATGATGCACACAGACATTTGAGTACAGATATCATGCAATGAGGAGGCCCCAGGTGAAAAGGTGAAGATGTTGCTCACATGTAGTAACTGTAGAATCCATTACCATAGATTGATTGATTCATCATGTAAGCCACAAACGAAATCTGAAAGATTCATCATGGATCCAGATATTTGAATTGGGGTAAATCTGACAGTTAAATGGAGAGCCAAACTGACTGGGGCATAGCTGGGAGAAGCACATCAGGTGTGTCATACCAGTGGTGGGGCTTAATGACATTGGTAGGAGGTCTGACAAGTGCGTAGAATTCTATTTTTTTCTTACTATGTTTCCCAATTCTATAAAGATTTCTCAAGAAGGGCCCATACTAGCTAGGTCAAAAAAAAAAAATCTGGTCCTATTTGAAATCCTTTTATGAAATGCTCACGATGACCTGGCAGATAATGAGTGATGACATAAAATGGGATCCTAAATAAACAGTTAATGGTTTGAAATATTAAAATTATTTTAAAATCTTGTTTAAAGTTAGTAGATCATTTTTCAAAAGGGTCTCCTTTTAAATTGAGCCATCACCTAGCAAAATGTCACAGGTTCCCTAATCGATAAGCTGTAATACGTGTATTTGAAGTAACGATGTATAGCTAATGTGTTCATTATTCATGACGATTGTACCCACACCATTTTAATCTTCATTATCCTCCACAGACATTAGCTAATTTATCTGCAGTAGGCTCCTGAGCAATGCACTGCTATTTCTGTTATTGGGCAGGCCGAGGAATTAATGCAAGGTGAAAGGCCTTGATTCTCTAAGGTCCCATTTCTGAACACTGATCCAGCTGAAATATTGAAGACAAATTGTTAACTGTAAGCAAACGGAAAGATAAAATGTTTGCCAGTTTGATTGGAAAGTGTTGCTGGTGTTTACTTGCCCTAGAAGGCTGAAATGAAGTAGGGATCTGGAAACAATTAAGAGCCCCATTTGCATTTCCACTTTAATGCTCCAATTACTCTGCGACTTGTGAATGGCACCAAGGAGTTCCCTATATCCTCCTCTTTAGAGAGACTGAGGCAGCTTGGTTTTTCTAGAGCAAACTATTCTCTTTCTACCTCAAAAATGGCACCTTGTCAAAGTGAACATTTTCACTATCTGGCAACTTTGCAATGCTCTGTGTGTCTTTGGCAAACACCTTTAGTCATCCTTTGCTCCATTGTGTGTAAATGTCTCTCTCTCTCTCTTTTTTTTCTTTAATATTTTATTTATTTGAGAGAGAGAGAGAGAGAGAACATAAGCAGAGCAGACAATAGAGGGAGAAGCAGACTCTCCACTGAGCAGGGAGCTTGATACTGGGCTGGATTCCACGACTCTGGGATCATGACCTAAGTTGAAGGCAGACACTTAACTGACTGAGCCACCCAGGCACCCTTTTTGTGTCAATCTCTTTTGGTCAAATGCAATCATGGCCATGGGAGCACAGCTGGCTAGTTTCCTACCTTCCTACCTATCTCTACTACCCTTTCTTGGTGATCTTTTCTCTTTTTTTCTACAGTTTTATTTGGCTTGCCTAAAGATGGCATCAATGAAATTAACCAGAAGTCAATTTTGGAGAATCTAGTAGAGCCATAGATAGAATATTAAGGTTGCACAATTCCATATTCCCTATAGACCCAAATCTTTATTTTGGAGTTCCCCTCTATTCGCTAATCCAGCTTTAGAGTGTAGGGTCTTTAGTAGGTTGTGGGGGTTCGCATGGTTCCATCATTTACTAATTATATAAATTTGAACACTTTGGAAGGTTTTTTTTTTTTTTTTAATTTTAGTTTCCTCATGTAGAAGATGGGAGTAATCCAAACAATACACTTAAATAATGACTAGCTCATACTAAGCTTAAGAAAAATTGTGAACTATTAAAAAAAAAAAAAAAGAAAAAGAAAAATTGTGAACTATTGTTTGTTATGTCACACTGTCATAATTTGGTAATTAAATGTGTTAAAAAAAACTGAATCTTTTTATTAGGCTTACAGATTCCTTTTAGATTTTTTGGAAAATGTGCATAATTTTTTATTTTCTACTCCTAGAAAGAAAATATAACCTTCCTTTACAACATAAATTGCTGGCCTGTGATTCCCTAGAACTAACTGAATTTTGTTAACAATGGCAAAGCAGCATCTCTCCAGCTTTTTCCATTCTTCCTATTTTTACTTCCTTTTCTGAAATACCCCTTAAAAAACTGACTCTTCTTACCCTCAAACTTTCAAAGTCATCCTTCTGGCTGCCCTTGGACTTGTCACCATGCTCTTTCCACCATTTTCTTATCATCCACATGATTTCTGGAAGACAGACGCAGATAAAAATGGAGCAGGTCTGTCCACAATAGATTGTAACAATGATTGGGAAAAGAGGGCATAAGGGGGGAGCAGTTCATCTTGATTGTGGGAGCTGAGAGATCTCCAAAAGATGAGTGTCTTAAGTTTACCTTAATTCTCCTTGGCTTTTCCTTTTTCCTCTTAGAAACAGTTCTCCTCTGTGTTATTTCTCTTGAGATGGTGTCAGCAGAGAGAGGCACAAAAGTAGCAAAACTTTTATTAACACTGGCACAGGCCCGTCCACAGGGGAGAAAACTCTTTCAAAGCTAGGAAGCAGTTGATAGTTGGAAAATGTGGAGATGAGAGAACTGGTGCAGAGGAGAAAGGTGGGCAGAGGGTATCGACAGGCTGCAGGGAAGCAAAGTGTTGTCATCTCAAAATGGTATATTTTAGGGCTGTATAAATAGAACCAGGGACCTTGTCCCTTTTACAAGTTCTGTTTGCTCTCCTATTATTACCTGATGGAGGAACCTCTTGGAAAATCTTTTGTGTCTCCTTCTATACCAAAACAGACTCTAGAAATCAACATTGTTTTCTCAATTCCAAAGCAATGAAAGATTGTGTGTTAGATAAACTGGGTGCCTCACAGTCTGATACCTCAAAGTTGCACGTTATAAAATAAAAGCCTGGAGAAAGTGGTTGATTGGGGAAAGTTAGTTGTTCTGGAAATAGATTTTGTTCGGGGGAATATTTTGGCAATTTCATTTGAATAAAATATGTTAAAATTTAACACCCATAAAAGTTTCCTTAGCGGTGTGTATAAATTTGAAAGCATGCAAAAAAGTTGCCTAAAGTTTGATATATTTTTCCCTGTATCGGTCTTTGTGATAGAAAAACACAGTACTTGAAAAATGACTAACTTCATAAAACATTCCAAAAATATTTACTAAATTAAGCCAACTTTTGCAAATTCTCTTATGATCTTGACTGGCTTTCTTTTCTTTTATGCTAAGTCAGGCCATGGTTGAGATTTTGGTCTGGCTGGGGGACATTTTGTGTCTCTCTCTTCTTATTAAGAAGAGATTCTTGATTCTTTCAAAGGCAGAAAATAATTCATTTAGTTTGACATTGCTTCCCAAATAGGTATATTTACTCCATAATGCCACTATAAAAAGTCTCCCTTCCTCTTGTTCTTTTTATGCATGTAAGGGTCACTTTCTTCTATGGGAAAACAATACCATATACGGTCCCAAAATGAGTACAGTAAATCTGAAACCCAACACTTAAATGTTGTTTCAGCAAAAATCACCAACCTCTTACCGCTCTTCCTGGTGACCCATTCTAGTTAATGTTTTACCCCCAAGGAAACTTAAAAAAGCATACAAGTTAGGCTCTGACCTTCTTTTAGGGCCATAGGCTAATTTGTTGATTTTCCTATTGAATAATAAGAATTCCACATCTGTCTCCTTCTGTCTTCCTCAGAATGAGAAAGAAATAGAAGTCAAAAGCGTAATCAAATCTTGGCCAGGTATCATTTAAAGCTTTGACTGAGTCTAGATACACATTGGAAGGCAGGCACCGTAGAGTTTACTATAAGGGTTGGGGAATTATGGCTGAATTCTTTTCCATAAAAATATTCAAGGAAGTTAATCTTTGTGTTCTTAAGAGGAGAAAAACAGAGAAGCTTGGTAGGTGAAGCTGCATGGAGGCAAGGAAAATGACTTTTAAGAACAGAAATGTCTAACGTTCAACTCCAGATTCCTGGTAGAGAGGCAAAGTAAACCCTGTCCTTTCTTTAATATCTCTATGAACCTTCAATAAAGTCTGCTACCTTCACAGAAGTTCTTTTATGTAAAGAAGTCAAAGGAAGAAACTGGGCTCAGCATTTGGGTTAGTGTGGAATAGGAAACACCTATTCATCAGGAGGGCCAGGAAGCTGGAACCAAGAGTACGCATGAGAGTGTAAGTCCTAGAAGGAGTTACAGGAATCTGATGGAAGGCAGTGGATGTTTTCTGGGCTGTGACTTGGAATTGGAACCAATCCTATCACGAACTTATTGAGGCAGCGTGATTCCAGAAAGCAGCTGATTATGAGTCTGAGATCCTGACTAGTTTTGAAGCCTGGCTCAGCCACACACGAGCTAGTTAATATAAAGAAAGTACAGTGTGATTTCCTCCTCAGTGAAATGGGAATAATATTTTTGTAATAAATGATTCAGGGTCACCAATGGATGCTAAAACAGGTGAAACATTGTCAAAGAAAGGGATATTCTCAGAGGAGCACCCTCCACCCCATATTACCTTCAAATTATAAAATAAGACATGTTTTTACAATTGAGAAATTGTAAGTGATCTTGTAATTGAGACATTTCCAAGACATCAAACATAATATCATTAATAATAAGAGTGACAATGATACACAGATTTTATGGATGAGCGTCCCTGTTTTGAGGAGATGCCTGTCGAAGTATTTGGAGATGAGGTGTCATGATGTCTATAACTTATTTTAAAATGTATCATTATATATGTATATTATATTTATAATATAAATATAAACATATTACATGCCTGATATACATGCCCATATACATAATGTGAGTATGTGTGTGCCTTTTTATATATACATACATAAATATATCTCTCTCACTATGTATATATACCTTTCTATCTATATCTACATATAATGTAGACATATATTTCAGCTTATCTATATATAATACAGATACTTATATAGAGACAGAAGAGTATGCAAATGGAACAAAATGTTACCAATCAGTGAATATAAGTGAAACATATATGTTTATTGTAGTATTCTTTCAAATTTTTTTCAAAATAAAATGTTTGCCATGTAATTGATTTAGAGTAGAATACTTAGCATGACTTCAGGCACCATGTTTATGCTTGTTTTGTGTTGATTACCTTTTCTTCTTTCTTCCTTTTTCACCTACAAAATTTGTTCACTTTCCCCCAATTATGAGAAGCTCTCATGATTGTTAAATATACCTTGGGTCTAGTTGCATTGCCCTAAAAAAATAGTAGTTTCTGAAAAAGCATAAGCACGAAAAGGGTACAATGTTGTAAAAATGCCAAGAGTGGCGATAATTGGCAGCTCTGCAAGTTTGTTCTCTTCTTCAAAAGGGGCATCCCATGGCATTGCATGTTAAATATTTTGCAGAATTAAGGGAGGAAGAAATCAGTAGTTTAGGGGGGAAAATAACACCCAGAATATTAACATTTCTAAATAAATGCTGAAACAGAGCAAACATTTTATTCCAGAGTGCTGATTTAGGCAAGGGAAACCAAGATTATCTTTTCTGAGAAATTTTCACCTCAAGGTAATAGGTTTTAACGCCTATAAAAATGATGAACATTTAGTTGGAAGTCGCCTCGGGGGCCTGAATTATGTGCACAGTTAATTATATACCACTGAAAGGTATTTCTGTAAAACCTACTGGTCAACATAACTAGTGGCCAGTGCACGTCTTGATTTTTTAGGATAAAGACTCCAGGGTTCTGGAATATTCTTTTGTTAGCTCTGTCTATTTCATATCTTAATGCTGGAAAGGATATAGGAAGGAGACAGGAGGAATATGTGCAGTCGGGTGCCCCCTTTGGGCTCCAATTCTCTTAAATTCTACTTCTTCTGTTGTTGGCTTTGTAAAATGAGTCCTTTTCATAATTTTATCATTAATCCTCAAAGCTCTCCTGGTAGAGGGAGCTACCAAATTATTTATCATCCCAACTTGTAAAGCAAGAAAACCAAGGACTCAGAGGGAAATTACTTTCTAAAACCAGCTAGTGAAAACTCAGTTTTTCTATCTGGCTTTCTTTCATTCCCTGTATGTGAAACACGATCTGAAATGTAGGAAGACATGAGAAAAGAAGTTTAGGACTCAGTTTCTGCTAACCAAATAATAATGATTGTCATAACACTGCTATGAGTGTGTGTGTGTGTGTGTGTGTGTGTGTGAGAGAGAGAGAGAGAGAGAGAGAGAGAGAGGGTGAGAGAGAGAGAGAGAAACTGGTATGCAGACTGCAAACTTCCACCCAAATGTGCACTGTTGCTATTAGTTTACTCATCAAAATTATCCCCATTATCTTCTTCATCATCCTCTGTTTATAATGACAGCATTCTCAGAAATTGAGGAGGAAGAAGAAACATGATTCCCTGTGTGGGAAAACTAATTCTAGGCAAATTTTGGAAAAAAATTTTTTTTTTTTTTTTTTTTTAATGAAAGCCATCATCCTGAGGGTTTTTAAAGCTGTGGTTGGGCAGGGAGTGGAGCAGGTGTGTTCAAATGGAAATGGAAGAAGCGGCATGCACGATTAGGTGTGAGGGTGAGGACAGCACAAACACTCTGTGATGGCAGCAGAATATGCCGTGACAGCACATAGGCAGGTGGGGTTGGACTCAAATGTGACGGGCTGGGGGTGGGGGTGTCCAATGGCTGGAAGGCAATGAAGACAGTGGTCAGATTTTAATGGAATTCAGGAAGCAATAAAGAGCAACTGTAGAATTCTAAGAAAGGAAATATTGTGACAAATTGATGCTTGGGAAGATGAAGTCTTTTCAAGTGTTTTGAATAGATTGTGGACAATTGAAACCAGAAGAGGAAGGAGGTTTTAAGATAGAGCAGTTTCGGGGAAATAAAGATCTTGCTTTGATCAGCAGTGCTACAACCGAGACCATGGGTTGCTCAGATGGGGTGAGGTATGCTCCAGAAGTGAGACTTCGCTAGGCATTAGGTATGGGGACAAGATAAAGGCTCACATGGATCTAAAGCCAGAAAAGACTGTTGCTGGCAGTCTGGAGAGAAAGACCCCTCCCCTGATTCAAGTGTGTTCGATGAGACTGGAAGGCAGATTGGCATTAAAACCTGGTGCTTCTAAGATTTTGTCAGCCCTGTCGTCATCAGAGAGTGCTGATCACTGGCTTGTGCTTCAAGTCCTTCCCTATTTCTATAGTTGAGGGCTCCAAGTTTCCTGTCGTGGTCCTGCCATCATGGAGTGGGGACAGAGCCATGCCAGGACAGTGACCGTCAGCTTGCTGAGGCACGCATTTTAGATACTGCTGCTGTTCTGCTTTAGAGGATTTCAAATAACAAGTGATCTTAAAAATGCCTTGTTGGCGTGACCCCTGGAGGGCTGCTCTTGCTGTCACCTTGCAACTCGAATGTGCGTGTTGCACAACCCTATGTCCTTGTACACGGAGAGACTGCGGGGGGCAGCTGTGACATCCTGGACCTGCTGGCCTTCCCAGGGCTCCAGTCCTGACACAAGGCTTTATAGTTTTCTCTCCCTGCTGTTCGGTGTTGTGGGAAGAAAGAAATTCTAGAGTCCTTTTTAAAAATTTATCTTTTTATCTATTCTACTGGCAGGCTACCCAAACGAGAGTCCTTATGTCCTCATGTCATTCATTATGAAGATGACTGTTAGTGTCTTATGTAAGTCCAGAGGGACCTGGGATGAGGAACAAATCTAAGTGGTGAAGAGCGCCCACTGGACTTAGGTGGACTCCTGGGAAATAACATGTTGTGTTTATATTTAACAACAACGCTCATGTAGCCCTTACTATGTGCTCTGTGCTTAGCATTTTATAGAATTCCTGTGACAACCCTGTGAGGTAGATGTAATGGTTGCCATCCTCTTAGCAGTTTTCAGATGTGGAATCTGAGAGACAGAGACCTGGTTAAACAGCTAGTAGGTGGGGAAGCTGGGATTTAATTCCAAATACTTCGGTGCCAGAGTTTTGGCCTTTTGTTTTTTATTTATTTTTTATTGTTTTTTTAAAGATGTTATTGTGTATTCATGAAAGACACAGAGAGAGAGGCAGAGACACAGGCAGAGGGAGAAGCAGGCTCCCTGCAGTGCCCGGTGCGGGACTCAATCTCAGGACCCCAAGATCAACCCTGAGCCAAAGGCAGACTCTCAACCACTGAGCCACCCGGGTATCCCAGAGTTTTGGCCTTTTAAACCTTTATGCTATACAGCCTCCCCAAATAAAGATGAAGATATGTTATCTCCTCCAGATAATGTTTTTTTATAAACAGATTGAGTCCTGCAATTTGCAAACTTGGAAAGAAGCCCCATAAGCTGAAAGATAGCATGGCCTCTGTGCTCTCTCCATCTTCACCCGATGGTAGCCCACTTTCTCTGGTCACGGGGTTTGGGAAACTGAGGCATTATAGATATTTCTATAAATTTTCGGGGTAAGAGCCTTATAGGAATTCACTTATAGGAATCCCTATAAGGATTCCTATAAGGAATCATCCCCTATAGGAATTCACTGGGTTCCTTGACTTCCTGTGGATGCCAGAGAGGCTCAAGATCTCAGGGAGTGGATGAGGGATCATGTCCTGTTTAGTCTCCTTATCATATTGTCTTTGTTTCCTTTTGCTATCACATGACCAATCTTCAAACGCTAAAGGTGGCTGGTATACATAATTTAGTGAAGCACTCTCACTTCTTCTGGAAAGAAGCTGCGATCCCAGGACACTATCATAGTGGTAACTGGGACGCTTTTGAGTCATTTGCCCAAATTATGAAAAAGGGCTTCTTGCCTAAGCAGGAGGCTGTGGGCTCGTCTGTTTCTGAAAGAAGGGGTCTCCAAGCCCTATGACCTACATTCCAGAACACCTCCATTCCAGCCACTGTGTGTGATCACTGCACCCCAAACCTATTTCATAGTTTGTTGCTGCTTTTTTTCTTTGGTTGATGCCCTCTCTTCCATTGGCAGTATCTCTTCCCTCAATTCAGTGATCTAAATCCTTCACATTATTGAAAACTCAATTGATATTGTCCAAGAAGTCTTCCATGCTCATCCAAGCTGGAGCTGATTGTGCTCTGATTATGTGCTCCCAAGATGTTTTAATTTATATACCACTTATTCGGCACTCATCATTTACCGCTTTCTATAGCCTATTCATGTGTCCATGTCTCATCTCCCCAACTATATTAAATGCTATTCGAAGCTACATAATAGGTTACTTAATAAAGAGCTGTTAATTGAGAGTCATTTCTACTCTAATGTCTGGGATCTCACTAGGTCTAGGTTATCTCTTGTAAATCAATTCCTAAAGAGCTGCCCCATTCCCCTGTGGTACTAGCTTTGTATAAGTGTGCCAGGAACTATTCTAAGAATAGAAGCTTATATAGTAACCAACGGGAAGGAGGACAGCATATACAATTAAGGGAAGATATACCAGAGGAGGTTCCAACAGGGATATACCCTGATTACCATATTTTAGAGCACCAAGGATTTCATACTCCCAGAATCCAACCATTTCAAGTAAAGCCACCAGAAGACAATGGGGTTAGTTGGGTGGATTTTTTAGAACTCTTTTCCACTAAAGTTATGCCATTCTGCAAACAAATATAAAAGAGGAGATTGGTGAACTAGAGCATCAGTTTAGAATCTAGGGGGAAGCCAAGGGCTATTTTAGTTTGACCTTTAGCACACAGTCTATTTTAGACTAAATTTTATTATGGAAGCACATTCCACAATATACTTGTAGTGAGAAATAGAATCTAATCAGAGCTGACAGCAGCTCCTAGCCTCAGCAGAACTAACAGCCTAAGCAAGAACCTGGTTCAGTGGAAATCAGAAAGGAAATTATAGTGGAAGTATGTGAAAACAGAGTACCCAGGATACTTCAGGGAGTGGCTGGACAGGCACATGGTAGTTGCATGGATGAGATTGGCAATGTTAAAAGGTTGGATAACTTACTGCATTAGTGGCAGTAGCTAAATAAAGCCTGACATCAAAAACCCAAATGAGAACAGAAGTCGCTAAAATATGTTAACTCAAATCAAAGAAAAAACAAGAAAAAGGAAAGGTTTAAGAAAATAATTCTTTGAATTAAAAAGATGAACATTAAAATAGTCTACTTCTCTAAGAATGCTAAGGAAACCATTTTTAGAACTATGGAGCATGTTTGCTAAAAAAGAAAAATCATTCCATTCTGTGGTTTATTTTGCAGCATTACATTTGATTTTTAAAAAGATAGAAGGATAGAAGTCTTATAGTCATTGTACAAAGAGTAAGACATAAAAGTATAAAAAGATAAAACGACTTCCTCACAATTAGGCAATGAGTCAGTATGGGTGCAAGTTTTGGAACATAGATCTCTTGGCACCAGCTTTGGGAAAATGCTTTAAAATCTAAAATCCTATAAAAACAGAGAGAATAATTACCAATAAAGCCCTATTGCCTTTCATACAATAAGTGCTTTACTCACCATGTTGAGTTTATTGTACACAAAGAATTAATTTTATGTTCTTTCTTTTTCTCTTTCTTTCTCTGTTTAATTTTATTAATTTTTTGTGCTCTAGGTAACATCTGTGTATGATATAGATTTAAACATTTTCTCATTTTTATCCCCATATGTAGCCACGTTTGTTGTTTTTTTATGTATCCCTCTGGAGCTAATCTATGCACTGATATGACTATACATAGGAGTAGAATTATTTTTTGCACATTATTTTGCATTTCATTTTGTCATTAAACTTGTATCCCATGAATTTTTCCATACTTGTCCACCTTATCCTTTTTAGAGGCCATATTTCATTGTTCATATCTAAAAGCCAAGGCTATATATTTAATAGCTCTCTACTGATGCACACTGTTTTCAAGTTTTTTGTTTGTTTTTTGGTTTGGGTATTGCCAGCAATGCTTCAATTAATATCTTCATTCAAAGACATTTTGCATGAGTAGGAGTATATCAGTAGAATCATTTCCTAAAATTAGCACTTACTGAAACATTAGGCTGCATCTGTAATTTTGATGGATATGGCCAAATTGCTCTCTATAGAACTTCTAGGAACTTATATTCACAACAACAAAAGATGAGAATGCCAGTTTCCCGTACCCTGGCCAAGGGGCATGTTTTTAACTTAAAAAATATTGTTGCCAATTTGCTTCATGTAAAATGTTATCTTATTTTCTTTTTTTCATTTTTTTACTTTGAAATAAGATAAGCATCTTATCACTTATTTAGAAGTTATTTTTATTTCTTTTTTTAATATTTTATTTATTTATTCATGAGAGACAGAGAGAGAGAGAGAGAGAGAGAGAGGCAGAGACACAGGCAGAGGGAGAAGCAGGCTCCATGCAGGGAGCCTGACGTGGGACTCGATCCTGGGTCTCCAGGATCATGCCCTGGGCCCAAGGCAGGCGTTAAACCACTGAGCCATCCAGGGATTCCCTATTTTTATTTCTGGAACAGCTATCATCAGTTTGAAAAAGTATTCTTATATCTTTTCATTTAATCAATTAAATTTTAAAAATTAATAATACTTAACATGTATTCATATCTTAGTTACATAAACCATGTATTTGACCCCATAGTTCTCTCTAGGGCTGTTATTTTTCTGTTCTAAAAATGGAGGGGTGTATGTGTCTGTGAAATGGATTATCATCAAGGTGGCTTTTACTCAGCGTATGGTTATGTGACTCCGTTGGCAAGCTTATATAGCTGTTCCTTTGTTGTCTGTCTTTAAATGTTGAATATTCATGAGTACATTCTATCTGAGCACATTAACCAATAAACGACAACATTGGCTTCAAGGAGTAAATGTCAGAATAAAGCTGAGGGTTATCCTTTTTTTTCCTTTGAAAGGATTACTAGAGTTTTTTTCCTTGTGATGAGCACATTTTCAAATTCTTTACGTGACTTCAATTCATGGTTAAGCCTAACTTCCCTATTTCATCTTAGAGATTCTTCTCGAGTCTCAGGAAGAGATAAGCTATCTGAATCTTTTCTGAGGGCAATGAAGGAGCCCCAAGCCAAAGGAGATGACTTTTACCAGAAAAGCAATGTACTTCATCTTTTAATACACAAATAAAGTCTGCACTATCAATGAAAACGTCCTATGTGAGACCTTCTGGTGAATGATTGATATCATCCCTCATGTCTGCGGCAGACCTCCCTGGGTTTGCTCAGGCTACATTTCTCTAATCTTATTTCCATGAAAACGCCAGTAGAGAACTGCAGCCTATATCTGACAACACTAGACTGTGTCACATGACTTGAGAAGGCTGGTCAGAAGTAGGCTAAGGATCCATGCTGGTCTCTGTTGTCAATTTTATTGACAGAAAAATGAGTCATTAAAAAAGGACATCTGAAATTATAGACCTAATTTAGTTCCTGTGTATTAACCAGCAATTCGATAAAGCCCGAGAGCAGTTTTCATGCACCTGAAGTAGCTGAGCGTAACTGGTTTAGAAATCTGTTTAGTCTAGTCCCAGGAAAACTCAGAGATCTACTGATTTGTCTCCCTTTCTCTAATACACATAATCTGCAAACCTGGAAGATAGTCATCCCTCTGCAAGATGCTGGTAGCATTTCACAACCTGCTCAACCACTTTCTTTAGGCCTAATTTTGGAAAAAGAAATAATTTCAAGCTATTTGTTTCCTGACTTGGGGATTTCATTTTATCCTTTGAAATGGTTCATTAAAATCTTTGATTTTTTAACTAATAATACCACTGTAGGAAAAGGAGATTTGCTTATAAAATTCACCCATTTGGCTGTGATTCTTTGTTTCTTGCCATCACAAACACCATTGGGGAGATTGCTGTTGAGTGTGGAAATAATTTGGGGAAATTTAACAAGTAGAGAAGTTTGTAAAAAATCTAAATGCCAATAAATTCTAAAATAACTATGTGGAATATTTTAGCCTTTATACCTTTTGTGTATTTTTTAAAGAATATGTCTTATAACATCTTTAGGTATAAAAGCTAAAATCAGGGATCCCTGGGTGGTGCAGTGGTTTGGCGCCTGCCTTTGGCCCAGGGCGTGATCCTGGAGACCCGGGATCGGATCCCACATCGGGCTCCCGGTGCATGGAGCCTGCTTCTCCCTCTGCCTATGTCTCTGCCTCTCTCTCTCTGTGACTATCATAAGTAAATAAAAATTAAAATAAAATAAAATAAAAAAAAGCTAAAATCAAATTGAGAAGTGAAAATAATATTCTATTATTCTCTCTTTGCATGGAATGCTATTTATATAAATATATTTTTAAAAAGTAAGAAACTGCTCAAATAATGTAGAATTATACTCTCAGTTTATGCTGTACATTCCCAAGACTGTTGTGAGAGGATAGTATTTTCCTCCATATTGGTGTCCTCACATATGGAATATGGCAAAGCAGATGGACCAAATTTAATGGTCTGGTGACTGTATACAAATTTATTGTTTATGGTTTTCCTTTATGCCAATAATAGTCATCTAGAAAATATAATGGGGAAAAGATATCATTAAAAATAGCAACCAAAATTAAAAACGCATAGAAATTACCTTAAAAGAAGTGTTTACCAATATGGAAAAAGCTACTAAACTTCATTGAGAGTCACACAGATGACTTGAATAAGTATCTTTCAAATCGAAAAACAAAATATTGTGTAATGTCAATGCTTTCTAAAAATGATGTTTATATTTAATTCAATCCCCCCCCCCCCAAACACTTGAATTTTTGAGAAACATTCTAAAGCTCATTTGGAAAGATAAGGAGCTGAAACTCACCATTTCTGAAAGAAAACTTTAAGATGAAACTTGTACTGACAAAGATTTGAACATATTACAAAGCTATGAAATGTGAATGGGTGGTATCAGTGTCAGGATAGGCACACAGATTAATGAAACAGTAGAAATACCAAAAGAAAACCCATGTATACATGTTTTTAGCATATAAAGAAAATGACATTTCAAATATATGGGGAAAGAATGAATTATTCAATAACTTAGATGATTGATTAATTATTTTTTAAAAGGTCATGTCTTTACTTATACCAGAAGTGCCAATGGTATGCAGAGAGTCGGTTGCAGATGAGCTGAGATGCCATCTCCTCAGAGACAGAGGTGGCTAATAAATTCTGTGAAAGCCTCATTAGTTTATCCCAAAGTGCTGTAAAATACTCGTTTTCTATGTGCACTTTCTATGATGCAAATATGGTAGCAAGCACTGTGTTAGTATATATCAAAATGCATTCAAAATGGATTTAAGAACTAAATGCAGATAAAGCTCTAAAAACACCACCAGAAAATATGAACAAACATCTTGGACTCAGAAAGCCCTTTAGAAGAATAAAACGTAAAATAGAAATTTTAAAGGAAAACAAATGAAATTTGATGAGCTATCATGAAGATTTCTGTACTTCAACATTAGGAGATGAACAGAATTAAAGGGCAAGTGACCAATGAGGGGAAATGTTTCAGCCTGTGTTGAACCAGTGGAAAGTTTTTACCAATGGAGAAGGAAAAGATAGTCATCTATGTATCTGAAAAAGCAAATAGCATGAACACGCAATTCACACAGGTTATTTTTTTAAACATCAAACTTATGAAAAAAATGTTAAATATCAAGGGGTGCCTGGGTGGCTCAGTGGTTGAGTGTCTGCCTTTGGCTCAGGTCATGATCCCGGGGCCCTGGGATTGAGTCCTGCACCAGGCTCCCTGCAGAGAGCCTGCTTCTCCCTCTGCCTGTGTCCCTGCCATTCTCCCTCTGTCTCTCATGAATAAATAAATAAAATCTTTTTTTAAATATTAAATATCATTAATATAGAAATGCAAACCAAAACAATTATGGGGTCCCTTTTCATGTATCAAATGGGTAGAGATAAAGGATTCATAATTCCTAGGGTTGGTTAGAAAATGGGACAGCAAGCACCTTCATACTGAGGAGTAAGTAAATTGAAATAAACTTTTAAAGGGCAATTTTTTAAAAGATTTTATTTATTTATTCATGAGAGACCCAGAGAGAGAGAGAGAGAGAGACAGAGACATAGGCAGAGGGAGAAGCAGACTCCATGCAGGGAACCCAACGTGGGACTGGATCCCGGGCCTCCAGGATCACTCCCTGGGCTGAAGGCGGTGCTAAACCACTGAGCCACCTGGGCTGCCTTTAAAGAGCAATTTGAAAATAGATTTCCTAAGCCTTTAAAATGTCTTGGACATTTTAATAAATACACTTGGACCTACTAGTTTTAGGGGTCTATCCCAAGTCAATACTTAAAGATGGAGTCAAAATTATATATATTCAATCAGCAAAATTCATAAAAAGGTCAATTTAAAGAAGTCTAAAAGTTCCCTAGGTAGGGGATTATATAAATTATGCTATATATTTACTATAGAGTTCTATTTAGTCATTGAAAGTGTTAATAGAAAATGCTTACTGGTAAGAGAATATATTCACAATATAAATCCAAAAAATAAAATGTAGGATGTCGGAATATGACACTATTTTTGTAAAATAATTTTAAACAAATCAAAAAAATAGTAAATAGACAAAAGTGAAGGATTATATATCGGTGCTGGGTTATAGATAACGAGTGCTTCTCTGTGATTTTTCTACTTCTTAAGTTATCTGCACAGAACATTTATTCCTCTTGTAACTATTTTTGAATGATAGATGTTATTAAAATACAAAACATAAAAAGTTTATTCCATTTTAGCTATTTTTATATCAGCATGCTTTAAATGATGATTCAAATTTCAGCCACATATCAAAGCTACCATCGTCAGAAGAATCAGCCTTTTGATTTTTGATTTGTCATCGTCATACAAGATAGGCCCATCTTAAAAGAAGGGATGATGCGATTGGATGGAAATATGCAGCAGGGCTTGGGTGTTGGCCAAGACTCCCCTAGCTTTGCCATCCATCCCAGAGATGTCATCACCTAAATAAATACCTTGTACACAGTCAATAAATATTTGATGTTTATTTTGAAAATTCCTGCTCTTATTCACTTACATTGCAGAAGCTTTGCATCATTGATTCTGACAAAAATAGTAATCAAGAATTTAAAACTATCATTTTTATTTAAACTACCCAAAGGTTTGTGTTTATATAATGTAATATTTTGAGCTCATATATTAATTAAGAAATAGATTTAACTTTCAAGACTGTATATATTAACTTCAGGGTTATGTATAAAAGAAGAATTTTTAACCTGTTTTAATGACACTCTTTGAGGTGGGGTGTTGGCTTTATGTTCATAAGTTTGGGAAACTCACAAATTTAATAACCTACTGTGATTTATTTATCAGATGTAGAATATTGAAACTTAACATTTACGTGGACATATTTACATTGACAATGTATGTACTTATATGAAGTTTTAAAAAGCAGAGAGGCAAATAATCTGGTTTAAGGGACGGTGGTGGCCTCATATATATAATTTAAGAAAGAAAACAGATGAACATATAGGAAGAGGTAAAAGGAAAAAAAGGAGAGGGAAACAAGTCATAAGTGGCTCTTAACAATAGACAACAAATAGAAATGATGGAGGGAAGTGGGTGGGGGATGGGCTAGATGGGGGGTGTGCATTGTGCGATCACTGGGTGCGATCACTTGTGCGATCACTGGGTGCTGTGTAAGTGATAAACCACTGAATTCTGCTCCAGAAACCGATATAGCACTGTATGTTAACTAACAAAATTTAAATAAAAATAAATAAATAATGAAAATAAGTTAAAAGAGATGGTGGCGGCAAGCTCTGTATATGTCTTAAATATTTAGTTATATTCAAATATTTCTTATAACTCAAGGTATTAAACTGAATAAAATTGATCAAAGATGATATGTAATATGTGGTGTCTTTTCATCAGTTCTGGGAAACTTTTGATGACTTGCAGTGCCTTTGACTTCAGATGCCCATCTGCTCTCCCAGTGTTTGTGGCTAAACTTGAACCTAGAATGAGCATGTAAAAGGCCCTCCTGACAAAAGTTCAAGAGGCACCTTGGTAGATAATGTGTAGTGTTTCACAGCGTGAGTCACTAGGGTTTCGAAGCAACATCAATTTAGCCATAATATGTTTCTATGGTTTCCACATTTATCACTCTCTACCTTGGTAATGAGCACCAATAAAATATGGCCGGAGTGGATTATAGCAAGAGAAAAATCTGAAAAACACTCTTTTTATAGTTTCTTCTCTTGTAAAACACTTGGCTGACTCCTTTTTCTAAGGCCACTCTGTATTTTACTGTACAGAGCAGTATGAGGTCATGGCTTTCAGTATTGCAGGAGGCTTCTATGCTGCAATCATTGAAGTATTGTGTACCTTGCCTGTGTCATTAGAAAAGACATCTGCCTAGGAACTAGAGAAAAAAATGCTGGAGAGTAGCATAAACAGGAAAGTGCCCAGTATTGTCGGTATGAATAAAATGCATGAAATGCCCCAAAACCTGCATCTTTTATGGATCAGTAACAGATGGAGCTGTCAGGTCATGATTAAAAAAAAAAAAAAAAGGAATATAAGTGATCCTCCAGAGCTGTTTGAAGAAGACACTCTCTGCATTCAACTTTCAGCTCTTTAGTGTTGAGTTAGGCGATAGAACAAAAGGTGAGCAGTTTTTCATGATGTGATGGTTGATAAATCACTCAGTCACACAAAAGGCCTTCTGTAGAGTATTCGACATCTAGTTATATTTTCTGTACCACATGTGTGATCTTTTCAATGACAGGAATTCCTAATCTGTATATCCTTTTAATAAGAAGTGCACCATGTGTGAGAAGAAGAGGCTTGTTCACTGTTATACTAAACTTCACATGCCCCTCTTCCCCATGGCCCTCTCTCCCTCTGCTCTCCAGCACCTGGCTTGATTAGCAGCTGCCTCTCAGTGTCCCTTGTTGGGTGAAAGGGTTTACCAATGGGCTATTTGGTGCCTGTCCTGGTGGGAAAAAAGTGGCACAAAGGACCCTGTACCTCCAGCCTTTGGCAGAGCAGTACAGGCAAGCCGAGCCGAGATTCCCTGCTCCTTCATACAGCAGTGACACCTGACAAAAGGTATCTTTGCTGCTTGGCTCCTGATGGCTGTTAATGCCTGAGTCATGCACAAAAAATCCCTAGCAAAAAGTCATAGGGTCCTGTTTTTTTGGAGCATTGGGGAAACTCTTCTAGTGGTTGACAACTCTTGGAAACCAAATTCATTTTCATTTTTTCCTCCAGAGAAAATGAGAGAAGGAAAGAGAGAGAGAGAGAGAGAGAGATAACTAAGGTTCAAGGCTAACTGAATAGAGGTTATACAGTGATCATGATAAGTCCTATCCATTTTCACATTCAGGTATCTTGAAGACCAAAGATTGAGTCCCGGAGTAGGGAAACCACCTTGTTTTTAAATTCCTCAAATGTTTATGTCCAGATAGTCATGGCTAAGATGTTATTCTATCACTTGGTAGTTGTGCTGCTGCCCTGAGCAATTGACTTGACATCTATCACAATTTCCTTGTCTGTAAAACTGAGATAATGATGCCTATTGAGAAGCTTAAATGAAATAATGCATCTGATACTGTGGCATATGATAAAAATTCAATACATGTCATTTACCAATATTATGATTTCAGGGGAAGAACACAATATTTTCCTAATTACTACACATTTCCTGGCTGTTCTATGCATAGACTGCTTTTGTTCAGAAAAAAAAATAACCTTCAAAAAGTGCTTTTATTTCTCCAGGGTCTATTAAAGTGTCCAGTCCTATTATAAAGACTTTTACTTTCAGCCCAACAGACATGCTCAGAAATGGAATGGACTCTGGGGCATTTGGGGCTCTGGGTTTAATGACATCAGATACATTACACTACAACTTTAGGCAAGTCTAGAAATACTCTCTGCCCTGCCTGAACTACATGGCAAGCCAAAATCAAGCAAGCTACACAGCTAAGAAATGATTTTGGGGCTCTTGAGTCTGTTTTCATTAAATCTTTGTCAATTATATACTATTTATTGAGTTCTATAAGTAAAGTGTTGTAGGTTAGCTGCTTTGGGACTATGTAAACATGTAGAAGGCACAGTCTGGTGATCGACAGGAGCATATGCATAGTAGAAAAATTTACTTACAATGAATAACCACAGTAAAAGGAGGTGTGGAAACTGCTATCATAGTGATGTAAACAGGGCAGCCTGGGTGGGTGGCTCAGCAGTTTAGCGCCACCTTCAGCCCAGGTCCTGATCCTGGAGACCCGGAATGGAGTCCCACATCTGGCTCTTTCATCATGGAGCCTGCTTCTCCCTCTGCCTGTGTCTCTGCCTCTCTCTCTCTCTCTCTGTGTCTCATGAATAAATAAAATATTAAAAAAAGAGTTGTGTAAACATGGGAGCTCACAACATTCACTTCTTTTTTCCACAAAAATAATTTGGATTTTGCTGGATATTTATTCATTGAAGAAAAAGGCATTCAAGGAGAAGCAAGTGGAATAAGCAAAGGTAAGATTCCAAAAGTGATTCCTATGATAATAAAAAATGACTGATTTACATTTTATACTATATGCTAAGATATCAATATAGATATATACGCATACACATATGATGAAATGGGTGCTAAGGTAGAGAGTGTGTCATAAGGTAAGTAAGGGATTCTGCAAAGATAAGTTGGGATAAGAATAGGATTTTTAATTCTTCAGCGATGTCACACTTCCCTAACAGGAATAAAGGGCTTTCTACTCTGGGGTGGCCTATAACTATGGTGTCTGATGGCAGGTGACTAAGTGAAAGTAGGTCTGGTCTGACCAGCTTCTGAGATTTAGCACCTCAGAACCATCCTATGAAGTAGGTAGTGAAGATATTATTATGTTAATTTTATAGGAGGTAAGAATAAGACACGGGAAGATGGATATGACTAAACCAGGGGAACTTGGCTGGTCATTTTCAGAGTTCAGAGTATCCAAATCTTGCTTGGCTGACTTCCAATGCACTTCAGTCTCAAACCCAGGTTGTCACCTTGTGGCTGTATTACTTCATGCTGTTGATTTTAGAGTAGATGGCAAAACTTTTATGTCCAAAGATTGCTCTAAGACATTAAAGTAAGTGGCGGCAAGCCCAGTGTTCTTGGGCTTCTTGAACTGCATGTAAATTGTAGAAATACTGAAGACTATGGTTGTGCTGATATTTATTTTTGAGAAGCTATAAGGGTGGTTCTAAAGCCTTGGGAGTGGTCCAAGCCTGAGCATTCAAAATTCAAAGGTCATAGAATTTCAGAAGTGGGAGCAGCTTTGAAATCATCTAATTCCTTTTCTTTACTAATGAGGAAGCTAAGGCTCAGGGAGGTCAGGTGAATTGCCAAAGTCCTGTGGAAGGTGGAGTAGGGGGACAGCTAGGTCTCTTTTCACTTAATCTACTTATATCGGTCAAGGTTCTCCAAAGAAACAGAATGAGTAGGATACACATATATACACACACAAATCCTACATATATGTGTGTGTATATACATATGTGTGTGTGTATATATATATAATATAGAGAGATACTTTATATAGGATTTGTAGACTTATCTATATGTAGAAATTTATTTATTATGAGAATTAGCTCACATGATTATGCAGGTTGAGAAGATCCACGATCTGCCATCTGCAAGCTGAAGACCCAGGAAAGCCAATGGTGTAATCTAATCCAAGCATAAATTCGAAGGCCTGAGAACCAAGGAAGCCAATGATACAAACCCCAGTCAAAGGCTGGAGAAGATGAGATGCCCCTACTCAAGCAGTGAGGCAGAGAGAAACAAAAAAAGGTGGCAAATTCTTCCTTCCTCTATCTTATGTTCTATTCAGGCCCTCAGTAGTTTGGAGGTACCCACCCAAGTTGGGGAGGGCATTCAACTTACCAAGTCCACCAACTCAAATGCCCATTTCATCCAGAAACACCCTTGCAGACACACTCAAAGCTAATGTTAAATCTGGGAACCTTGTGGCCAGTCAAGTTGACACATAAAATTTACCATCACACCTCTTCTGATAGAGAATGAATACCTATATTCTTTGTCTTTTAGAGGAAAAATTAAAAGTGGCAACAGATGAGAAAAGAGTGAATGAATAAGGGAACAGAGGAGGGTGAGCTGAGAATAACTGTGTGTGTCCACAGGGGAAGTTGTATAAACAAATCCTGGGACATTTGCCAGAGATGGCACACAAATGTGCAATTATAAAGTGTCCTGCTTCCCCTTGGAAACACTGTCTTCAGTTTTACTGTGTTCAATTTTACCACGTCCCTCTCCAGATGAGGAAGTAGAAAAAGGTTAAGCGGTCTTGAATATACCTGAATTTTTACCTCAGAGTGACTGAGAAATCACCAAATCTTGTTAGATTTAAATGGAATTTGTTGAATCAAGTTTCCTACATAAGGCAAATTAAGGATTCAAAGTCATACATTAAAAACCGGTTTTAGGGGCAGCCCGGGTGGCTCAAGCGGTTTAGCGCCGCCTTCGGCCCAGGGCCTGATCCTGGAGACCCGGGATCGAGTCCCACGTCAGGCTCCTTGCATGGTGCCTGCTTCTCCCTCTGCCTGTGTCTCTGCTTCTCTCTCTCCTCTCTGTGTATTCTCAGAAATAAATAAATAAAATCTTTAAAATAAATAA
This sequence comes from Canis aureus, assembly GCF_053574225.1. Lineage (NCBI taxonomy): Eukaryota > Metazoa > Chordata > Mammalia > Carnivora > Canidae > Canis > Canis aureus. The sequence continues at coordinate 38,455,967 of NC_135611.1, read as the reverse complement.
ATAAATAAATAAATACCGGTTTTAGAAAATAAAGCTATACCTCAGTAACACCTTAGAATATTATGGTAAAAGTTTATATTTATAAGATTTCAGGTGAAAAAAAATCCTGCAACTTAAAAAATATTTCTGTTCTATTAAAGAAGATTGACAATGCCTAGTCTGTTCCTACACAGAAACTTACTGATTTGCCCAAGGCCTCAAAAAATAACTGGAGCTAGAGCAAAGACATGATGTGGGAATATTTCTACCCTCATTTGTATAATTTGTGCAAAGCAAAGAAATGCCAGATGTTACTAGGTGCTGAATGGGGATAGAATCCCTGTATTAGCACATCACCTTCTCTGTGTTGAGGTACCTTTGGGCAGATATTCTTGGTACTGCCGAGGGTGACCTGAAGCCACTCTTGATGATGCCTGTATAGGTTGGAGAGACATTTCATGTCCTGGGGGAAGACTATACAAGGACCTTCAACCACTTGAGAAAGGCTACCCTCTCCCTAAAACCTAAAGAGAAGGTGCATCTGTTTGCATAAGAATCCCTGGGGCTTTAGAGAAGCAAAGGGCTGAAGACTGAACTTTGACATTTGAAATTACAATAACTTGTATCCTGAACAACGTAAAGACCTATAGGCAAGAATCAACACCAAGTTCCCCAAGAAGAAACCCATGAAAAGAGATAAGATAAACTGTACTGGTAACAAAAAGCTCTCGAGTGTCAGGCAAAAAGAACCAATTCAGACTATGCAGATCTGGTCTCCAGCAGTAGAGCCTGGTGTCCACATTGCTAGTGCATTGCCCAGACTTTGTATTTTTTCCCCTCTTTCTGACCGACCACATGTCCTTCTTGTTTAGAGTGGACACTCTGGACTGAGTAAGCCTGTAGTGTTCTTGGTTAAGTTGATAACAGAGAACCTGATTAAAGTGATGCTGGATATTTTTCTAATAAAAAATTGTGAATATTTAAAAATTAATTGAGAGGGAGTAGAACATTTAAAAGGGATGTGATCTTAAACTGCAAGCTGAAAAAAGTGACTCATCTTGGCTACACATGAATATCATCAACTCAAGTAATCTGTAGATAATTCTCATTCTAAGATGCTGTAATCCAATATTTTAAAGAGCTCATGGCCTTTAAATGTGTTGGTGGATGCTATGCTGAAATAGGCATGGGAAGAATATGTTGGAAAAAAGTGAAAGAAGAAACTTTGTGAATCTTCAGAGAGCAGCCTCTATTATAATTATTTAATAAGCACCTATTTTTTTAATGAGCACCTAATTTTGAATGGAAATATAATATAATTAAAATAATATTTAACCTTAGTAGGTTTGGTCAATTATTCCTATCCCCTTGCTTCATTTTACTGACAAGAGAATGCCATTTAATGCGCAGGTAAGTAAGTGAAACAATTTCTTGCACATTTATTCTCCTTAACTTTTTAGGAGCACTTATTTTTTGACCCCATGTGGTGCATTAACTGCACATATTCAAAGTTTGCTACAAAGCAAATAGTACCTCGTAATGATCAGAAGTAAGAAGATTACTTGTGATCTTGAACTAGCCTGCCATGTAATTGGCATTACATCTGTAGCTATTCAGTTACTTCCATTATTAACTTTGCTGCTGACTTTCTTTGGAACTTAAACCAAATCATCTGTTGTGAATCAATTACCTTCCTCAATAAAATAATAAATAATGTTATTCTTAAAAACCTACAAAAAAACAAAACAAAACCTCGAACTCCTTTTCCATAGGTTATGGTGTCTTTTAGAGGCAGCCATCCTCAAGCAGAAATGATAGAAAGAACCTGTTTGTAACCTGAGTAGTTCTGCAGGGAAAATGGGTCTCCTTGTGGCCCAGGAGGTAGGCGGCATCTTTATGAAGGTGCTCCCTGGACTTCACAGAAGACGTTTCTTTTGGGGGGCCCAGTTTGAGTGTTCACAGAAAATTGTATGTAATACACTTCTACAAATACCGTCTTGGCTAGTGGGAAGAGAAATGCATACTAGATAAAGTCACGGAGAAATGTAATAAAAGCTGGATTATTTGGCAAATATGTTATGTCTAAGCATTCCCTTGCTTTTTAGACTCTATAGCTTAGGCCTCATAAAGATAATTTAGGGGACGCCTGGGTAGCTCAGCGGTTAAGTGTCTGTCTTCAGCTCAGTCGTGATCCCGGAGTCCCAGGATCACAGTCCCACATCGGGCTTCCTGCATGGAGCCTGCTTCTCTCTCTGCCGTGTCTCTGCCTCTCTCTCTCTGTGTTTCTCATGAATAAATAAATAAAATCTTTTTAAAAAATAAAGATAATTTAGGATTTTGGCTTCTTCCTTGGCTAGTTTATAGGCTCGGATAACATATCTACTCTGACCTCACCTATTAACATGTTAATTAGCTTTTCCAATCCAGAAGTCCATAGCTATGAGCACAATAGCCATTGTGATTTTGAGATAGATGGGCAAGTTGGTGTTCTCCACTCCTCTACTAAGCCTCTGCTCAATACTTTTCGGAGATGCCATGTAAGTCAGATAACTGAAGAGGTCCCTAATAGCTTTGCTCTGTTCTTCCTTACATAAATATTTTTTGAGTGACTATACTTGCCCATAATTTGGAACCACTCAATGGGTTAAATGAGTGTGTAGAAGTGAATGAAACCCCATTCAAAACCCCATTCATGGAAGTAGTCTTGAAATAATGGAATTTATAATGCATGTGCCTGGATAAAAACACTGTAAATCGACTAAGGATTTGAGCTTCTCATTGAATAGCTAGCTCCGTTTCACTTCCACTGCCCTTTTGGTGCCAAAGGCTGTCAGCAACCTTTCTGGCACATGTCAGCAATGCCACGTATCATAAGGGCTTTAATGGTCCTTCTTCTAGAGGTGTTGCAAGTTCATGTTTCTGATGTCCAAGCCAGATGACTCCTGAAACTCCAGCCATAGTTCTTCTGTGCTTTCCATGACCTGTCCTATATAATTTAGTTTAACACATAAATTCATATTTGAAGATTTGGGGACATATGCTACCTACCACTCCTCAGAGGGTCTGATGACTGGTACAGTCGAAGCAGGCACCAACCCTGCTGTGTGATAGAGCACAGGATTTGGAGTGAGAAGCAAGCCCCAGCTTTTCCTTTTGTAACTGTGTGACTTCTCCCACATGCTGTTTCTTCTGCCAACCGTGAGCCTCTGAAGATCAGCTTCATCCCCCTGATCAACATTAGTTAACTTTATTGCTGAATAATGTAACAAGGAAATACATTACTAGGTCTCATAGTGTTTGCTATGTGCATTTATACTACATCACTTCAAGTGGACAATAGAAACTCATCCACTCTTTCCAGGAGCTGAATTTCTGTAACTGTCAGAGGGGCTCCCATGCCTGTTTGCTGGAAAGAGCTCAGGGACATGGGAGTTCAATCTGTGGAGCACAGTCAGGGTCTTAGTTTCCTTTCAACAAATACCCACATTCTAAGGGGGGAAAGGCCAAGGATTTTGGAGAGGTGTAGAGCCAAGCATAAAGTCACTGCTCCAGTCCTTGGATCTGTGCCAGCCTCTCCACTCCCAAGTAAATGTGGGATAATGTACTCTTCAAAGGCAAAGCAGATCATGGAAATTATTTTATGAAAAGTACCTGGGAGTTTTGCCAAGCTCATTTTTGGTTCATTATACCATCTATTATTAATACATTATCACATAATGATCACTTGGTCTGATTTTTTTTTACCCCATGTACACAGTAGTGGTTTTTCCCCTTTCTGTGTGCAGACAATGTAACTGAGTCATAGTCAATTCTGAATTTTAAAATTTGACCATTTGAATATTGGCAGAAAGAATCATCCTGATGAATGCAGGTCTTCTGAGAAATTCTTAACTTACTTTGTCACAAGGCTCACTTTTCAGAAGGTAGAGGAAAGAAAAATAAAATTACCATTTTGGACTGAAGTCTGAGCAACTGGGAATAAAATGTGAGGGGAAGGGAAATGAGAAAGAACATTGGAAGAAAGTAATAATATCATCTTAGTTTTCCTAATAAACTTGGAAGGAAATACAGGGAAAACACAATACACAGGTTTTTAAGGGATCAGAGAGAAAAATAAGAACAATTCCATGACTGGAGGTTTTGAAAAGTAAAGATAGCTAAATAGGAATGAGATTCTCAAAACACTGTAATGATACAATCTTGGAAGACCTTGATAATGAGGCAGTTTAAGGAACTATGTACAACAATAGGAAAAGGCTTACTGTTCACTTTCAAAAGTATTTAGATGAGAAAATGGAAGCACCAGTGCATGAACATGAAGAAGAATCAATTTTTACGGACCCATATGGGGCAGTGTTTACAAAAGGGAGTAGAGTACAGCTCTATTTTATTCATCTTCATAACTCAGCATCTGTTGTGATGTGAGAGTCACCAAGTTTCTTTCATTAATTCCATGTGGAGAAATTTTATCCCAAGTTCTTATAAGTTGCTGATGAGATCCCAACATCATTGTTGACAACATGTGATGACACATGGAGAATGAGAAAGGTATCAGAAAATGCAAAAATACTGTGGCAGAGACATCTGGTTGCCTACCCCAAAAGCTAGTCACCTTTTCTTCCTTAGTAACAGAACTGCAGTGAACTAAACAAAACTAAATTTATTTCATTCAAGGGCAATGTTTTCGATGAAAAGTATGCATTTCTCAGCCTCTCTTCCAGTTTGCTATGGCCATGTGATAATATGGTCAATGAAATACAAGAATTGGTGCTAATATAATTTCAAGTTGACCAAGATCATTGAGCTGGGAAGAGTGGCTCTTTTGTCTCTGCTGTCCTGACAACTGTCACCCTGTAATGAAATCATCTTGGACTACGCCAGAGTCTGAGAGAGGGAGGTTATGTGCTGAGAATAGTGAAGATGGCACTAAATCTGGATTCTTCATGGCTCCATGGAATGTCTGCCTCTGAACTGTCTACCCCTGGACTACTCTTATTTCAGAAACAAACAAACAAAAAATATGTCTATTTGAATGAGGTTATGTTATTAATGGAGTATCTGTTATGCAGTTGAACCTAATCCTAATGGATAAAATTTCCAGAAACTACTGATGGGTTTCAAGGACTAGAGACAAGTATGTGTACATCCCAGAAAAAAAAACCTTAGAAAGAATTCTAAGTCACCTTGAAAGTACTAGGGAAGGAAATGGTGCTTTAGAAAAGATAAGACACATTCAAAAAGGAGAATTATTGCCTAGTTACCTTCATTTATTTGGAAACTTTATCAGATTAGCAGCTTTTATTTAATAGCCAGTGCTTGGGAAAGATTTACTACTTGCCAGGTGTTGTTTTAGGTACTCTACATGTATTATCTTTTATAATCATCACAAGAGTTGCTATTAAAATCCTCACATTGCAAATGGTGAAACTGAGGCACTGGCGTTTAAATAGCTGATTCAAAGGAACACAGTTATGAAGCAATGAGACAAGATACAGCCCAAGTAGCCTAAGTTCAGAGGTCACTCTGACAAGTACACTACACTGTTCTTTAGAGGAAAGATGTAGATGAGTGTATTTTAATTTTGAGTGCCATTGGATATAATCTTACGATAGTTGGATGGAAAACTGTGAGATGCGCATTAAGATAAATTCAAAATGCTCAACCGATGTCAGCCTGCAAGTCTCCTGGTACTTGTCAAGGTGTCTTACTCAATCCACTCCTGTTTAGAATTTTATTAATGACTGCAGACACAAAGGATATATTTCTCAAATGTGCGAGAACCAAAATAAGTTTAGCCTGGAAAAGAGAAGACCCATGGAAACGTGAGAGGTCTCATCAAATAATTATTCCATAATTTTAGAGCTTTAGCAGCCTCCAACATTATCAATTTAACAGCCTTCCCAGAGGCAAGAAGGCAAAGTGGTACAAGACCCACAGAGGCAATATTGCAAGAGTTGACAGTATTTCGAGAAATTATACATATGCTTACCTTTAATCCAGAAATTCCATTTCTAGGATATTAGTACAAAGATACACCAATGAAAATGAAAAAAGCAACAAAGAGCACAAATTCACAAAGCAGTCAATTGTACACTAATTACATATAGCCTAGTTTCCTTAACAAAATTGTAAGGAAAAAAAATTGAAGTGAAAAGGACAAGGGCCACCTGTAGCTTAAAAAGAGGGACTTAGTTAATTGTAATGATGGGCTCTTATTTGTATCTTGATCAAAGCAGAGATGGACAGAGAGAAAGATCAGGGGACAGAGTTGGGGGTTGTACATGTCGGAGAAATGTGAACACCACCTGTATAGTTAAGATATTTAGGAATTAGTTCTTAATTTAGGGAGAGGATAATAATGGTATTGGGGTGTTACAAAGTCAGAGTCCTTATATCTTAGAGAAACTGTGAATCATTATGGATGATTTGGGATGGCATCTGGGATTTGCTTCAAGACAAACCCAAGAAGGAAGGATGCTGGGTGAGGATAAAGGGTGAAGATAAAGGCAAGTGGATATATTTATACTTGGTGCTAACTAACAGGAGCTTCCATTATCCTATTACATCGACTTCTCTATATGTTTGAAATTTTGCATTATAAAAAGTAATAGGTGCGCTTATGTGGCTCCATCTGTTAAGCCTCTGCCTTTGGCTCAGGTCATGATCCCAGGGTCCTGGGACTGAGCCACGCATCTGGCTCCCTGCTACATGGGGAGCCTGCTTCTCCCTCCTCTTCCTCCACCTGCTGCCCTCACCCCCCACTTGTGCACTCTCTCTCTGTCAAATAGATAAATAAAATTAAAAAAAAATTCTTTAAAGTAATAGTTAAACCATATCTCTGTTTAAAATACTTCAATGTGCTAACAAACTTTCTCCATTTGAAATGTGCGGACACAGATCTTTTAAAAAGAAACCCACCAGGAAGGAAAAACAACAACATCCTTAGGGAAATACTCAGGTCATTCATTTGATTTTTAGCAGAGCTAAGAAGCAAATTTGGGATTCTCAAAATTTTCTCCAACACTCTTTCTCTTCTGTGGCTGACTTTCAGAGGGCATTGATGTCAAAGGCAATGCACAGTTTTCTGGGTCGCTGGAGGGGAACCAATCAACCAAAGTTATACAAAGATACATCTTGTCTTAAAATAACACAAATGTTTCCTACAATTGAGGCTGCTGGGCGGCACAACAGGCTTCTCTAAGGTTCCGGACAGCTCTCGCCTGGGTGAGAAGCAGGTAGATTTGAAGGCCCCTGATAAGGACACTGTATAGAGAATTCCCGTAACAGCTCTGAGGCAGCACTAGGTGACCTTGAAGCTTCCTTTCTAGTTGATAAAGCCATAATTCTATAATGAGATGATCCTTCTTGTTTGGACACATAACTCATAACTCTTGCTGGAGGGCCAGCATGCACCAAGGGCAGCATTAGTACCTGACTTGAAAGAAAAACACTTGCTTTTCAGAAACAAACTGATACAGCCCTTCAACACGCTAAAATCTTGAAGAGTCAAATTATTAATGCTAAATAATATAGTTGTGGTAGTTTGGCTTTTAATAAATATATTGAATTCTTAGAAAGTACAAGGTGCTTGGAAATAGACCATAGAGAGTAAAGGAGGTCAGGCCCTGGTCCAAGTCTCGAGATGGGTCTGGGACCTCCAGCCTATGCTCCGCCTCTGCTGGGAGCTGCCCATGATCCACCACCCTTGAGCAGTTTTTTTTCTGCATGGAAATTTTCTCCTAGATAAAGTTCTGATACCCACCTTGTAGAGCCTGGAAGGCCGAATGTGAGCTAAAAGCAACATGTCACCATTCCCAGCCATTTTTCTTAAAGCCTTATTTCCAACCAGAATGAAAAGAGTTATTCCTCTTAAAAAAGAGAATTCCTAATGTCAACAAATAAATGAGGGGAGAATTGAAGTGGGCCTTCTGAAATGACCCAGTATAACCAAGTCAGCTATTCTGGGGATTCCAGAGAGAAGCTAACTGCATGGTCCACATCAGAATGGGTCAGGGCCAAGGGTGAAGTGGACACCATCCAGGACCTCAGAGTTAGCCTTGCAAGGACAGATCAGGAAGGATGTGATGCTAGCCTTCCAGAGATCCATAAGGGAGTCCCTTCTGCCCCTGTTATGCTATTAGCTTCTCTCTCTCCTTCCCTACTCTCCCTCTATCTACATAGATTCCTTCCCTCCTTCACCCTCTCCCTCCTTCCCTCCCTTCCCCTCTTCCTCTCTCTCTCTAGCTCTCTCTTTCTGGTTGTCAGTGACATGAATCTTGGCTCCATTCTACATGGAATATTTCTGATCTAATTCTAATAGCCCCTACATTTCAAGGGATGGATATAAACACCAGATGGATATTACAAGAAAATTGGATTGCTCTGCAGTGAGTGAGATATAGAAAGACCTTTTCCCAACCAAGCAGTAGACAGAATTGTAACAATAAGTTGTGTTCGAAATAAAATCATTCATAGATCAGAGGTCACACTGCCTTTTGTAAAGCATGAAATTGTTCCTTCTGTTGGATAGAATGAGGATTTTTAAAAAAGAATACAAATAGTCCACTATCTATTGGGTTATGATTGCCTTAATCCACAAATATGTACCTGTATCCTTATCTATGAATATAGCAAGAAGATTCTTTAAAGGCCTACATATTTAATATGTTTCCATGCTTGATGGAGAGCAAATCTGATTTGTCCCTGCAGATAAATTATCCTCAGCTCTAGAGTTCTATAGGGTTGACTTCAAACAGTCAACCTGCTAGATTTCCAACATAATAGATGAAAGTGTTCTACATCCACTACTCAATTATATATCCTCTTTTACATTTCAGGCCATATGTTGATGTGCCCTTGACATTGTCTTTCAGTTCACCCTACCATCTTCCTTAATCATTTCAGCAACTAACTGTTTTGCTTCTTATGACACCTCTGCCAACATCCCTGATGCCCTGTTAAGATTATGACCATTCTAAAACCTTACCATTTAGTACATAACACAGTGTATTGAAATTTTTGCAAACACAATTTTATCTATCTGAACACTATAACTATAGCAAACTTTGCATTTTCCTTACAGAGACAATAATTGTGTGCTTCAAGTAATCTGAACTTACCCAAGATGTACTATGACCCCATGTGTGGTGGGACAGCTTTCATCTCAGACTCATCCTTTCCACAATCCCCATCACCTTATTCCTCCCCACAGGCCAGGTCACCTAGCATCTATCAGGGCTACCATAGCAGAAGAGGGATTTGAAAATGCCATCTGGTTGAGAAAGAGTTGTACTTTTATTTTAGGAAAATTTCTGAGGAAACTGGCAGGCAGTTAATCTCAGTGCAAAATGTCTGCTCACCCCTGACTCTTGTCCCACAGGCCAGATCACCGTGAGGGACCTGCCCTCCTTGCCAGTCTCCAAGCTTTCAAAGGCCTTTGTCCACTGGTGGATCAAACACATGCTAACTCACCCCAGAGGCAGAGGCAAGTGGTGGCAGCAGGCATTGTTATTTATTTTTAGTTATTTGTTCATTGGGTGGTGATCAGTCTATAAAGAGGCTGCAGGAAAGGGCGTGCTTGGTGAGGAACAGGAGCTTCTCTGTCCAACCTTGGGGCTTGCTGAGGCCCTAGGAACGAACACAGATGGAACTGGAAGGCAGGCCAGAATAGGTAAGAGAAGTTATTTTCAAATTATCACCATCCTCTAAATTTTGAATATATTATTTGACACTATTAAAGTCTCTGAAAGGTTCCAGATAGGCATTTAGCCAGCTTGGGTTTGGGACATTTTATAGGACACTTTATGTCCCAAAGTAAGTTATGAGTGTTAGGATTACAATTATAAATAGTTCAATCTCAAGGTCTAGGTGAAATACAGCTTTGGATGACCAAGGACTGAAAAGAAAAAGGAGGTATCATCTCTAGAAGAAGGCGCCAAAACACTGCTCTGAGCCAGTTTGTTGGAAGCTAATTTACTAAAATGAACTTCACAAATGACCAACAGTCTGACTCCTTTATAAATTTTAGTTTAGTTCTTGCCCCTACCTCTGCCTCTCTAACAAAACAGCCTGGGCAAACCTCTAAGGGGTGGGGGGAGGGGAGGGGGCGGGGCGGGCAGGAGAAAGCACCATGCCCGCAAGGATAAAACAAACTTTGTAAAGGTCCCCAAAGTTTTGCAAATTGAGCATTTGGCAAATTGCCTTTCAGTAAATTGGTGTCTCAGTACATTGACTTGCCTTCCCCAAAGCAGAGCTGTCTCCTACTTATCTCTCTCTTTCCTAGCAGAGGCTCCTATCTCTTTCACACTCAGTTAAAATAAGAAGGAATGACATCTGTGAAGACATTCATACCCAACTATGCATACGTGTATGCCGAAAGGTGACAGATATGCACACCTGTATGCATTAACTGGTTATGGAGGGTGAGTCCCAAGGTGAAGAAAGACTTCTGGTGGGATCCCTGGGTGGCTCAGCGGCATAGGGCCTGCCTTCCACCCAGGGCGTGATCCTGGAGTCCCGGGATTGAGTCCCACATCAGGCTCCCTGCATGGAGCCTGCTTCACCTCTGCCTGTGTCTCTGCCTCTCTCTCTGTCTTTTTATATACTCATGAATAAATAAATAAAATCTTAAAAACAAAAAAAAGAAAGAATTCTGGAAGGCCATCTCTTTCCCCTATGCAACAATCTTACCTTCTGTTAAGCCACCTTGGGAGCAAAAGTCACCAGAATTCTTGTGTGTGGCCTTTCTGGCCATGGTGGTTCTTTTAGTTATTAAAGTTGAGTAACCAAATGTAAGCATTATTCCAACCTGGCTCCCCATGCATGGCCTCTCTCTGATTTTCTCTGCTGTGAATCCTTCCCACTAAAGTTCTTGAGTCTCTATAAAAGCATCAGTCTACGCAAGGAGCATTGTTTCATCAAGTCTCAGATGCCTTAAATGTCAGTGCCTCCCACAGCATGGCCTTGTTTCTTTGGCTGCTACACACTCTTATTTTTTATTGCCTACATCAGAATCTAGGCCCGTTAGAAAGATCCTTAAAGAAAATCTGAGAAATTCAAGCGAAAACAGCAGAGGAATACAAATTAGAACAACAACAAAATACTATTTGTAACTTATAAAACTGGCAAAGCATACAGAAAAGGAATTATGTCAGTGTTGGCTCAAAATTGGTGAAAAGACAAATTGGCACCATGTTTCTGAAAGGGCATTTGCAGACACACACAATCTTAGAATATCTATTGATCTTTAATTTCTCTGTTAGAAATTTTCCTAAGGAAATACAAATGTATATAAAGACTATTATCCCAGTGATGTTTACCATTGTAAAAAAAAAAAAATGGAAATAGCTTTAATGTCCAACCTGATGGTATTAACTGAATATACTATGCTACATTTATATGCGCATGATAAGGCATCCTATGCCGGTGTTAAAGATGACCACAATATATTAAAGAGGGAAAACAGATTATAAACCAGTATGTATACTATTATAATAATTTGTAGCACAGCATTTAAAATGTTAGAACAGAAGGCCTTCAGTTCATACACTAAATTAAATAACAATTACCTCTAGGTTAAGTGATTATAGGTGAATTTTATCTTCTTTTATCTTTCCAGATCTGTATTCTCTCAATTTCCTACAGTTAACATGTCTTCAATGAACGAGCTGGGCTTTGACCTCTTTCTTGTTTTTCTTTAAAAAAATAATTTCATGATTTTCCGTACGATAATTAAGAAAGGAAAGGGATAAAACACACAGCCCTACGACCCTACCAACTCCAGAGCACTTTTTGCCTCCCTTTTAACCACTCTCTTCCTTAGAATACGGTATCAGAAAAGATCACTGATGCATTTAAGGGAAATTGAAAATAACACAAAGCAAAACACACACACCTTAAACGGCAAAATAGCAGCAAGATGCAACAGATTTCAAAAGAAGCAAATAGAACAATACTCAGTTCCCTGCTTGTTCTCTAAACTCAAGCTTTCTGTGTGATAAATCCAGTAAACTCGGGCACGGATTGGTCTGGTCCCTGCCTCCCTCCCTCTGTCCCTTTGACAACCGAGCTGTGTCCACGCAGCAGCAGGGGCTGACGCGAGCCGCTGGGAGGACCCCCCGCCGCGGGACCAGGGGGAGAAAACAGCGCAGCCGCCGGGCGTGGCAAGCACCTAGTTTAGCAAAGGCAGAGGAGATGCTCACAAACCAGAGGAGATGCCATCATAACCAGTATGATTTAGTCTGAAAAATTAAGATCAGGACAGCCCTTTTGGAGCCCGCGGGAGCACCGAGCTCGCGTCTCCGGGCCACCGGCTCGCAGGCAGCGGAGCCCTGCACGCAGCGGCGACGCAGCCAGAACCACGGAGCCCCGTCCAGGGCCGCGCGGGAAGGATGGACAGTCCCGAGAGCCCGTCCCCCGCGGGGCAAACGGGTCACCCGGGCCCCGGAGGTGCCTCTCCGCCCCACCCGGGGCTGCGTGGGCTCCGGCCCGCGCCCCCCGCGGTGCAGAATCCTCCCGGGCCGCCCGGCGCCCGGCGCTGGTCGTCGGCTCCCCCTGCTGGAGAAACGGGGAGACGGCGCCCTCGCCGCCCTCGCCGCCCTCGCCGCCCTCGCCGCCCTCGCCGCCCTCCGCCGCTCGCCCCAAGCTTCCCACCCCTCCCCCGCCCGCGTGCGGGGGCCTCTTCCCCGCGAGCCGCCAGCAGAAGGGAATTTTCCGCAGGCGAAGAGGAGCGGTGAACCTCAACCCCGCAGCAGGAAGCATCCCCTGGAGCAGCAGTCGGTGGACGCGTTCCCTGGGAGGAAGGGCTCACCCTCGCCAGTTCCCCCAGTTGCTCCAATTCTTGCCTAAGCCGGGGCGCTGAGCAGTGGCGCAGCCAGGCCTCTGACCGAGCGGAGAAGGGACCAGGTGTTAGTGTGGGGCGGGGGGGGGGGGAGCCCCCTCCACCCCCCACACCCCCACACACACTCCCCCCACCCCCCGGGCTGCGGGTTTGCAGCGCTCTCCTGCCTCTGCGCCGCGCATCACAGAAGCCGAAGGACCCCCAGACTGCAGGGATGTCCTATGCTTTCCCCTGGCTTTCTCCAGGCTGGACAAACTGCCCGTTGCTCCTGTAGAATTGCAGTGGTCTCCCTGGAGGTGAGATTCAACTAGCAATAAGATGTCTGAGGTGCTCAGTCTTGCCTCTAACTTGTCTTAGAGGTGGATGGACTGTGGCAGCGCAGTTTCCCACACCACGGTGCACCTGCACTACACAAAGGCAATATCATTAACGTCCAACTGAGAAAAAGTGAATGATACCATCACCTTCCCTTTGCTCAGAGAGATGTGACACATCTCTCACCTGAGCTGTGGCTCAAGTGTGTCCGGGCTGAGTATAGATTGAGGGGCTGACAGTGGTGTGTAGGACAGAAATGAGGAGGGGAGGGGCAGTGTACTCTCAGAATCTTTTAGGGAATCCTTGGCATTTAATTTTGGCCCAAGTTATTTATGATCTTGTCTTCCCATGGTTCTCAATCCTGGCTGCACTTTAGAATCACCTAGGGAGCTTTTAAAAATTGCTGATGTTCAGGCTGTGCCCCAGAATAATTAAATCAGAATCTCTGGGGAGCAGAGACAGGACATCTGTAATTTTTTTTTTTAAGATTCTCAGGTGACTACATGAATCCACCAAGGTTTAAAACCACCGCTCTAGTCTTTACACTCCTAGCTTGAGGGACATGATCTTATGGGAAATAAGAACTCAGAGGTGTTTGATGAATGAACAAGTGAATGAATGAATGAATGAATGAATGAACGGACTGGGAAGGGCAAAAACAGGTGTATATTCCTTTATAACAAATAGCCTGAAATATTACCATTAGCAAATTAACAAATAACTAAGAGTAGGCCGTACTATAATGTGGTTTCAAAAACTAGGGATGGAAAGCCCCAAGACAGGCTTAGGAAGATGGGTCAGCTGACTCATAACTGACTCAGAATAGAGGATGGCCACTTTGCCTGTGTTTCAGGGAGTTAATGTGCCAGAAGAACCTTGCTTAGCACACAGAACATGTGGGCTCGGGGTGCCCGGTGGTGGTTGAAGCAGACTACCAAGAGGCCATGTGTTGAGCGGGGACAGGATGCAAACTCATCCAAGAGACTTAGGAACAAGAAAACCCATTTGGGGAGTCTAAACAAATGCAGACCAAACTTAGCTGTAAACTCATGGAGACCAGAAGTAGTATCTTTTTCAAACCCTTTCTAGAAAGTCTCTATTTGCCCCACATACACGGAACTGGACTGGTTTCTCAAGTGAGTGTAAACAATAGGGGAACTAAAAGAAAAATCAAAGACAGATTTCAAGTTCCAGGGGATTGCAAACAGTTAAAATTTATGCAGTGCAGTGCGGCAGCAGATGGAGCCCTTCTGGGGCAAGTGTATCACTAGGAAGGAGCCAAGTGGTTAAGACACGCACAGAATGAAAATAGGTCTCGGCTAGGACTAGGTTGGCCCTCAGGGATTGTGTCTCCAGGCTTAAGGCCGACCAATTTTTCATAAACAACTGAGATCGTTTCTTTTCTCATTTTTAGATTCAAAATATTATTAATAGCAAAGAGTTTCTGTCAATGCTTGAAGCAAAACAATGCGTCTTATTAGTCACTTCAGAATGACCTGCTTCATAATTCAACAGAATCAGTTGTCTCCCCAGCTAATATTTCAAACATAACTGGTGCATTTAAAAATATATATATAAAAAAAATAAATAAATAAAAATAAAAATATATATATATACATACCAGTTGGTACATTTAACACAATGGAATAGTTAGGTAAATGTGGAAGTTTGTAGGTAAGAGTGGAAGGAGAAGTTCTTTTTCCATCCTGGATTGGGGGAAACAGTTTTGGTGAGGTCTTGGATACTAACATATATTCCCTAATTTGACATTAAAAAGCCTGGGCCAGTCTAATAATTATAGGGTTCCAGTCGACTGTTACAATGCACCTTCTAAATGCTCAGATAATCTGAAGTTTCTCCTTCCCTCAACTTGAGCTTAACAGAGGTTGTTGTGGAGACCAGAGGGAAGGGTGGGAGCGTGGTTGACCTTCTTACGGCTTCCTCACTGCTAACTAACTGCTGCCTTTTAATTCCTCTGGGATTGGGTCCAAGGGAACAGATGCATGAGTTGTAAAGGGTTAGAGGCAGATATAACCGTCATCTAGGCTGGTGACCCATGACCACACTAGATGTCTGAAGGTCTCTTGTGGGATGTTTGCGAGTCTTTAGAGGTCCTGCTCTGGAGACCTTGACCTGATGCTCTCTATAAGTGGGAGATGCCTCTCACCTGTCATCTGGCAGTCAGCTATGACTCCCAGCTCAGTCCCTGCACTCTAGTGCTCCACCCCCTCTTGGGGCTATACTTGGCTCCAAGCATTCACTGTGGGTGACTCTTTTCTAGATTATCTGCAGCCAGCTCCCCTCAGTGAGAAAAAAAAAAATTCAAGCCTTTGCCTGCGTAAGGAGGGGCACTTGGCTGATTATCCTTCAGGAGGTTTATGCACATGGCTTCTGACCTTTAGACTTCTCAAGCATATCTCCGAATTTGATCCTTATGTTCCCTACATTCCTGGACATACACGTGCAACTCTCTAAAGAATCTCCTTAAAAACCATTTCACTTGGACTGAAGCTTACGTAAGGGGCACTCATCCCTTTTCCCATGTTGGGAGGATTTAGGGAGCATAACAACTAACTCCAGATATGTTCTCTGGACCTCTCCATCTTAATCTCTTGTAAAATTGCAAGTGAGATCTCACTTTAGAATATAGAGGTTGTTGGCACTTGTTGCAGTTTTAAAGTATGTTTATAATTTGCATTAAAACTCCTCCCTTTGAAACATGGAGCCTAATTTCCTTGCCCTTGGGTGTGACCTGGACTTAGTGGCTTGTCTCTAGAAATAGAAAGGTAGTGATGATATGAGACTTCCAAGATGAGATCATAAAAAGGCATCGTTGCTTCCTGCTTGCTCCCTTTCTTTCTTGAATCACTCACTCTGGGGGAAAATAGCTGCCATATTGTGAAGATACTCACACAACCACTGGAGAGGTCCGTGTGGCAAAAAACTAAGCATCCTGTCACCAGCTTTCTGAGTGAGCCACTTTAAGAACAGATCTTCCATCCCCAGTCAAGCTTTCACATGCTGCAGCCCTTACCAAAATCTTGGCTGTAATCTCATGAGAGACATTGAGCTAGATTAGGCGCATCTGACTCTTGGCTTTAGCTGAGGTGGTGATCTCAGGGTTGTGAGATGGAGCCCTTCATGGGTGGTCTGCTTGAGATTCTCTCCCTCTGTCCCTCCCCCTGCTCACATATGCTCTCTCTCTAAAATAAAACAAGTAAAATATTTTTTAAAAAGAGAGAGAAGTCATAGTTATCCTTTTGTTGCACCATTATGGCCTATAAAATAGTAACTTCACCTTTTGAGAAGTACCAGGAAGAGTTGCTTGTATGTGGCAGAAGCTGACAATACCCCACGCCTATCCCCACAACACCTACCACTTCCCCTAGTCCTACCTTTTTTTTTTCCTGCAAGCCAAGTGAAAATCTCTGCCTGAGGACTTTCTCTGGCCACAGGAGCCTATTCTCCTAAATGGGGGCCACCAGCACACTGGGGTGTTCTTGCCTCCAGGAGCAGCTCTCCTCTGATGATGGGGAAGGTTGGTGGATTATACCTCAGGAGCCTCTCTGACTGGGTGGGGCAGCTTTCAGATGTGCTCTCCACAGTAACTGTGGGGCTCCCAGTAGCCACTTGTTCACTGATGCCCCTTATTAACTCCTGTCCCTTCTGGGTCTCACTTTCACAATCCACTGTGAAATGGGATCATTCCCACATAAATTGTTTGTATTCACGTTCTGTCTCAGGATCTGCTTCTGAGGAAACCTGACCTAAGTCACTTTCTCACTGTCCCCCTTTACACTCTTTTCCCTTTAGGAAGACAGATTGAGCTGACCGGGGAGTTTGAGAAAAGGATTGGAGAATGGGTGACTCAGCCAAGGCTGGGCTCTCTCTTCAGAGATAAGTGTGTCAGACTAGGTCCTGTCATCAAGAGGACCCCAGTCTCCGTGTATCCAATAAGATAATTTCCAGGGCACACATGCCTTTGCAGAGAAGCATCTGAGATTCGGGGTTGGCAAGCTCAGGGAGGAATAGATGTTTTTGGAAACCTGATTGTGGATGGAGATTAACCCATGCTTTCCAATCCTGTCTTCTCTCTCTAATAAGCTACTGGTCCTGCCATGATTCTTCTCTTTTCTCAAATTGTTTCAGTATCCAGTAAGGGTAAAGAAGAATGTTTCTTATTTGTGCCCTAAAACTTCAACTACTTGCAACATATAGGAGGTGAGATGTGTAATTTATGAACATGTACAAATAACCTGCAAAATTAACTGTATAACATTATGCTGATTAATAGTTCTTTATTTATACAAAGAAAACTCAAGAATCTTTAGTAAGCTATCATCTTAAGAGTTCATCTCAGATAATCAAGCCCTACGAAAGACAAAACAACATGTCAGGAAAGCATGTCTGCATCTAACACTGTTGGGAGAACTCTGGTATAGGATTCTGGAATACTGGTGAGATTTTAGCTTTGCAGAATGCACTATCTTTTAGCTTAGTATGAATTTGTTTTTGGCACAGTGGGAAGTCCTTAGTCATAAGCTTCTGGGTATTTTCTAGTCAAGATGGTGTTTAGCATTTACTTTTTAGCTACTTTAAGCTGAATTCCTCTGCACCCCCACACATCCTCACTATCACTCCCTGCCTAGAAACAAATAATAAGAAATGACAGATATAGTTTTAAAAATTTTAATCGAAAGGATGTAGTTCACTCAGAATTTAACTTTTTTAAAAGAAAAACAGAACAACAACAAAAAAAGAGGGAGAGAGAAAGAAAAACAGAACAGAAACACATAGTAGAAACTAGAGCTGAATCTGTGGATATATTAGCTTCCAGGAACAGAAACAGGCATTTGATTCTGCAGGGCGATGGAGACCAGACATAACCAACAGACGGGAAAGAACCATAGCCAAAGTCATGGTATAAAATTGGGAACTCGGATGGCATTCTCTCTGTAATAAAGGAGACTGAGAAATAAGCCTGCTTGCTGTCAAGGGCTGTGACTTGTCCAAGCTGCATGATGAAAAGAAAGTAATAGGACAACCAGTACTTGGGCCAAGCCACCTGCCCCTCCATGCACAGGCCTTCAATGTCTCTGATGTAATTTCTAGATAGAAGCACTGAACAATAGCAAAAGACCTGGCCAGAAAAGTAAGGGAAATGAAGGCACACAAGGTTTCATTTAGGTTAAGCCTGCAAACTGGTGCCTCAGTCAGTTGAGCATCTGACCCTTGAATTCAGGTAAATCAGCTCAGGTGATGATTTCAGGATTGTGGAATCCAGCCCTACATCAGGCTCTGTGCTGGTGATTCTGTGCTCAGATCCTGCCTGAGATTCCTTCTCTCCCTCTCTCTAAAAAACAAAACAAAACAAAACAAGATATAGTTGACAGATGACTGAGTGAAGTAGCACTGAGTCATTTACCTAGAACTTGACATGGCAAGATAAAAAAAATTAAATATATGAAACAGATGGTTAATAGTCCTGGTGAGTAGAAAGAGGGATTCCAACTTGTATCTCAGAGAAATCCCAAAAGTTAAAGGCATGAGAGAATGCCTGAGAAAAATCATTCCTGACACTATGTAAACACTGTATCTAAGGAGACCTCAGCTGAAAGTTTTCCAGACAAAGATATAATTTCTCAGATTGAAAGTATACACTGAGTGCTGATCAGAATAAACAGAAATAAAGTCATACTACACACATGGGGTGGAATTGCAGAATAAGGGTAAGATAACATCTTACGTGCAACCAGAGAGGAAAAAAAAAATCACATTGCCTTCAAAAGAATTACAATTAGACCGAGGTCAGATTACTTATCAGCAGAAGTAGATGCCAGACGTCAATGAAGCAATATCTTAAGAATGCTTCGGGAAGTCATCTCGCCAAAGTTCTCTTTGTGGTCAAATTCTCTTGCGAGGGTGATAGAAGGGCTAAGAAAGTTTGCCATGTGATCACTCTGTGAAATAGCAAATGAAGAATATATTTATGACTATAAAAAAAAAGTCAGTCCAGAGGGAATGAACAGAATTCCAGACAGATCAGTGAGCTGAGACAAATTATTTAAATCTAAGTTGTACTCATGACTTTCGCTAGTCTGTTGAGATGTTGGTGTATGATAGTTCTTCAATATTACAACCACAAGTTTCTCTGAGTAAAATGAAGTCAATTACTTTGGTGAAAAACTATAATTAGTATGAGTGAGTGAGACTAATATTAGGAGCAATAGTGACAGAAAAAGACAAGTGTGTTTGAGCTTTTGTTTTTAAAGGAAATAGAGTAGTTTTATCCTCAAGTCATGTCATTTTGTTCCTGAATCTGAAAGAGCAGAGTGAAGGAAAACACTTGGAAAGTGAATTTTCCTTACTTTAGTTTATAATACCTAGGTCAGCAAAAAGCCTTGATATATTTTTAAATTTTGGAGAACGAAAATTTGGATGAACTAAATCTCACTAAATCTATGCCTATCAGTGTACATCTGAGCAAAACAAATTATTTTTATAGCATATTAATAATGACACCATATAAATCAGTTTTAAAACTCTCTTGGATATATGATAACACTCATATAACCATCGTCTAAATGAAAAAATAGATTAATACCGTCATCTCACAATCTCTTGGCCCTGGTAAACTCTCCCCTTCCTAAGGTAACCAGTATTCCAATGTTGACACTAAAGTTTAGTTTTGTTTCCATACTTTATATTACTGAAATTTATATTACTGAAATTACATTACTTAAAATGTATTCGGTTGTATATTAATTCTTTGGTTCAACATTACCTTTGTGATGTTTACTCATGTGGTTGATGCTTATTCACTTGGAAGAAAATTCTATTTATCTATCATCTGTTCTTTTTGAAGTCATAGTATATTACTTTGTATTTGTCAAGGTATATTAAGTTTATGTCAGTAACATAAGGGTAGTAAAATATCTGTAATGTTTCAGTGAATTAACACAAGTGTTTATTTCTTATTCATGCAAGGGTGAACCTCCATGGCTACTGTCTTCCAAATGAGTCTCAGAGATCCAAGCTGTTTAGGTCTTATGGCTCTGACATTCAACACATGGCCCCTATACTTGATGCCAACAGGGATGCAAAAGATGTGAAACCACAAAGGGGCTGTTTTCTGTTCCAGCATGAAAGTGACATATGCATCACATTGACTACATCCATTTGCCACAATTAGCCATAGAGACTTTTTTATCTACTTAGAGACTGGGAAGTCTAGGCAGGAGATGAGAATCAGGCATCAGGGAGGCATTAATGAGGTCTATCACATAATTTAATAAAAATAATTTTTAGATATAATATAAATTATATATTATAATCACGGCAGAAAAAATACTGGCTACTGTTTTGTCATAAACTAATGATGGATGAAACCTATTTAAGTAAGATAAGAAATTAAGCTATATCATAACAACAAAAAAATAAAATTATGAAATATATTAAAATTTTTATATGTTAAAATGTTATATTGAAAAAACACCATAAACCAAGTCAAACTTAAACAAATTGGGATGTAGATAATGCAAGCCTGAAAATCTGATTACCTACCTTCCCCAATCTTCCTCAGAACACCTCCCTCACGCTCCTCTTCCACCTCTGTTCCTCAGTGAGTAGTACACTAAGCCTTCATGACATTCTGTTTATGAAAAACAGATTCCGTTTTCCCTCAAATTGCTTCTTATTGCTTATGTAAACTCGATTTTATTGTCAATGAATCTATTTTTCCCTGTGAAAATCCTTATGGCATCTTAGGTTGGGTTGAAAGGAATCATAATTTTTCTCATTAAAATTGACATAAAGGGCAGCCCCGGTGGTGCAGCGGTTTAGCGCCGCCTGCAGCCCAGGGCATGATCCTGGAGACCCTGGATCGAGTCCCACGTCGGGCTCTCTGCATGGAGCCTGCTTCTCCTTCTGCCTGTGTCTCTGCCTCTCTCTCTCTCTCTCTCTGTCTCTATGAATAAATAAATAAAATCTTTTTAAAAAATTAAAAAAAATTGTTGTAATAACTTTGTAAAAAAATTAAAATAAATCTATAAATCTATAAGTTCTGCTGAACTTTTGGAACAGGTTTTCCTCTACTACATATGACTGTACTGTCCTGAATAATTCTCATAAATGTGTAATATCGAATAAATTTGAATAAATGTTTCTATGACCCAACGATCAATTCCTGGATCTAATACTAGTTCTATTTCCACACTTTCTCTACTACCTGATAGAGATGCTTCTCTAGTTTTGGACTTCTGGATAAAGCAGTTCTCATTTTGAATAGCATAAAATTGTTTAATCTTTTTTCTTAAAGATTTTATTTCTTTATTTGAGAGAGAGGAGAGAGAGAGAGTATTTACAGGGGAGGGGCAGAGGGAGAGGGAAAAGCAGATTCCCCACTGAGCAGGGAGCCTGATGAGAGGCTTGAGGTGAGGCTCAATCCCAAGACCTTGGAAATCATGAACTGAGCAGAAGGCAGATACTTAAACATCTGAACCTCCCAGATTCCCCAAATTCTTTAATCTTTTGTGACCATCTTCACCCATTCTGTCCAAACCATTTTAAGTACTGGAATTTTATTATTTATGTACTTATTTATTTGAGTACTGAAATTTTAAATAGCAAATGGAATACATATTTTTTCACATAAGGTATAATTACTTACCATTTATTAATTATTGCTTCTGTCTCATGTTGCTTTTTGTTTTGTTTTCTTTTTTTTTTTATTTAGAGAAGGGATGTGGTCCTGAGAATACTGTAATGTGGAAACCCTGAGTTCATGATTTCCACTCATCTGCCTTCTGGGGACGCTGATAAATGGAGCTGGGTAAGGAAGCTAGGGAGTTCCTGTAAATATGATAGCAAACCCCTGTCCACTTCCATACCAGATACAGAGAGCTCTTATAGGTAAACTAAAGAGGACTAAGGGAAAGCAAAGTAACACTAAACTAGACTTAGATTATCTATTCAGTGACAACATTCTGTGGTAGAATGTGGTCTATGTAGGAAGAACTCAAAGAACATGGAGCCAACAGGCCTTCTCTTCCTTGAAATATAGACAAATGTGTATCTCCTAGCCACTGTGAGGGGGAGAATAGATGGAAGGTGAAGACTAAATGGGAAAGGGTATGGGAAAGCTAAAGGAAGGACATGGAATCACTGCAGATTTATAAAGATGTAGCTTTTTTGAAAAAATAAATAAAGACGTAGCTTTTATTCCCTGCTTTATTCAAAACAAAAATTACATAACAAACTTTAATTCTGCTGGAGGCTGAAGTAAATCAATTTGCAACATCAAACTTTCTCCCCCTTGGCCTGCCTGGTTTTCAGTCCTCACAGATTAGGAGTTATTCTGGGTGTTCCGTCACTCAGCCCTGTATCTGAGGCTCGAGAATCATTTCACACTTCGACAGCTCTTTAAATGAAGCATCAAGTTACCTCATAATTGACTTGTCTCCACTGTGTGCTTCAACACACAAAATTCCAGCCAAATTAAAGTACAACAGATGGGAAAAGTCACTTGGGAAGAAACACTAATGAAATAGTTTTACTTTCTCTTTGAAAGCTGGGATAATATACTGATTTCAAATAACTCAGTTTGCATTTCAAATCCCTGGGGTTTGGAACACAGGTATGTGGATTAAAAATCCAAGCAGCAGGTAATGCTTCTTCTGAGCATTTAAGGAGATGTCCCCATTTAGAAAGTTCTTTATCATGGCCATCGTGCAACATCACCTCTGTCCTAGGTACTGAGCTCTTGCTTGGGCATTGCACCATTCACTGCTTGTGAGAGCAGCTGACGCCACCAGTATCAACCTAGTACTCATCAACCCTGTTCCTACACAGGAACAGAGCAAGAAAAACATGACTATTCTAAGCAGATCCCAAGCCCCAAATTCTCAAGCACATAGCTTTTTGCTGTAGTATAATGTCACATCGAGAATCTTAACATTGGTACAATCAACCAGTCTTACTCAGATTTCCATAGTTTTATTTGTATTCCTTTGCATGCATGTGGTTTGGTTTTGTACAGTTTTACCATCTGTGTAGGTGTGTGTACCTACAACCAGTGTCAAGGTGCCAGGCCCTTCCAATATGACAAGGGTACTTTGTGATGTCTTTTTATAACACAACCAGGCTCTCCTTTCCAAATCCTGGCAACCATGAATTTGTCCTCCATTGCTAAAATTTTGTCATTTCAACAACATTATTTAAATGGAATCATACACGATGTAACCTTTTGGGATTGGCTTTTTTCACTGAATATCATTTCCTAGAGATTTCTCCAAGCTGTTATGCCTATCCATGGTACATTCCTTTTTATTGCTGAGTACTATTCCACGGTATATGTCTATCACTGTTTGCTTAATCATTCAACTGTTTAAGTCCATTGGGCTGATTCCAATTTTTCGCTCTTGTGATTAAGCCTCTACAAACATTCATGTAGAAGTTTTTGGGAGAACAAAGGTTTTATTTTCTGAGGTAAACATCCAAGAGTTCAATTGCTGAGTCATATGATAGTTGCATGTTTAGTTCTTTTGAGGAACTGCCCAATTTATAAGACTAACAGTACTGCTTTATATTACTACCAGCAATATGTGAGTAATCTAGTTTCTTCTTATCCTCACCAGCACTTGGTGTTGTCAATATATTTCTAGCCATCTGGTAGGTATATAATAATATTTCATTGTGGTTTTAATTTACATTTCTCTGATTGCTAATGATGTTGGACAGCTTGTGCTTATTTTCTCTTCTTTGGTGATGTCTCTTCAATGTTATTTGTCCATTTTCTAATTGTGTCATTTGCTTACTGCTGAATTTTGAGATGTTTATATATTTTAGATACTGGTTCTTTTTCAGATATGTGGTTTACAGATATTTTCTCCCAGTGGATAGTTAGACTATTCTTTTCATACAATGCTCTGCAGAGCAAGTTTTACATTTTGATGAAGCACAATTTAGCAAATATTCCTATCATGAGGTTGTAATTAGAGGTCAAGTGTAAGTAAATGTCTTTGCCAAAAATCCTGAAGATTTTCTCATGTTTCTGCTAAAAGTTTTATGATTTTATGTTCCCAAGTTAAAGTCATGGTTCATTTTGAGTTAAATTGTATCTGAGGCAACAGATTAAAGTTGAGGGTTTTTTTTTTTTTTTTTTTTTTTACATTTTTCTTCTCTCTCTCCTTTCATTTTCTTTTTGCTTGCGGATATCCATTTGCTCTGGAACCATTTGTTGCAAAGCAATCTTTCCCCACTGATGTGGTTGTGCATTTTTTTGGCTCTCGGTCAAAAATCAGCTGGGTATATTTGTATGGATCTCTTTCTGGGTTCTCCTCTCTGTTTCGCTGATCTACTACTTACAATGTTGACAGTATTTTATTGTTTTGATAACAAATAGGTAGGCAATTTGCCTTAATATTCCGTGTAATAATTTCTCCCCTGTCATTATTGTTTTAGCTGCTCTAGGGCTTATGACCTAGAGAATCTTGAGCATATGTGGACAAAGATGCTTCCTTGATCAGGTATCAGCTGTAGTTGGGCTCCCCCTACCAGCTCCACTAAATGTCTGGTATCTAAGTGAAAAAGGGGAGTCATAAGCCCCATTGGGAAGGACAATGATCCTAACAGCTGTTTATTTGTAGTAGGGCTCTCAGCTAATTATCTTTCCAGTGGTGTCAGTTCACCTGTGGTTATGAGAGAGGCTCCTATTCTAACAGGGAGAAAAACGTGCTGCAGGAATTTTCTGCCTTGAGTGTTGGTGGTTCTTGGTCACACTACTTTGAAGAATGAAGAGGTTGACCATACAGAGTGGTGAGCAGCAAAGCAAAATTGATTGAGCAAGAGTATAAAGCTCCAGGAGAGGGAAGGGAGGGGGCCCAAGAGGGTTACCCTTGGAGTTTCTAATTTTATGGGGTTTTATTAAAGGTGGTTTTCTTTTGAGGAACTATAGTCAGCAATCAGGGTGAGCTGAGTTGTGCCAGTTGGAGCTTTGGTCACATATCTGTCTATCTACCTACCTACCTACCTATCTACAACGTATCTGTCTATGTGCTGACATCTGGGGGCTTATGTCATTTTTGCTGACATCTGGGGGCTTATGTCTTCATTGCCCCCTCTCTGTGATAGGGACAAATGCTTTGTGGTTAATTGTCTTACTTTATGCAGAAGTCACTTCTGGAAAGGCTGTAAAGCGGAATCCTAGCACGCTCCCGTCTAAGCTGCAAAACAGGATGTCAGTGCTATTTTATCTTAGCTGTCCTGACTCCATACATTCTTGTTGAGGATCCTGGCCCTGACTACCAAACTGTCCAACTTACTCCTAACAAATACACCTACCTGACTGCCCTCTTTTGCTAATTTGGTGATCAGAAAACAATGAGTCTGGGTGGCCTTTCTCTGTTGTGTG
Organism: Canis aureus; assembly: GCF_053574225.1. Classification (NCBI taxonomy): domain Eukaryota; kingdom Metazoa; phylum Chordata; class Mammalia; order Carnivora; family Canidae; genus Canis; species Canis aureus. Next base: position 38,430,426 of record NC_135611.1, on the reverse strand, counting down.
GGGAGAAGAAAGATGCCATGCTGCCTCACTGTGTCTCTGGTACTAAAGTCCAAAACCAACTTACCTTCTTATCCCTTCCCAGAGACCAACTTTGGTTGTCTAGGGCATCATCTCCAGACTTTACAGTTGTGCTTAGTGAGGAGGAGCAAGGATAAGATCAGGTCAGAATCTATCACATAGATGTTTTAAAAGACAATAGATAAGCAATTACTTATTTCAATAAAGAAGATACTGGTATATCAAAGAGCAGCGCTTGACCCTTTATGCAGAATTGAACAGAAATTTCAGAGTCTGGAAAATGTGTGCCATATCCCCAATTAACTGATGTTCTTGTGCCTTATTAAAATGCTTAAACTTTTTTTTCTTTTCTTTCTTTTTTTTTTTTTTTTCCTTTGACAAAAATAGAGTCTGGGCTAAATTCCAATTTGAATAAGTACACTGATCTTCCAAATTCCCTTGGCAGTGTAAATCACATGCAGTTTTCTTCATGTTCTGTCTTTAACTAGTGGAACAGGATGGCTGTGCACCCTGAGATAGATGCCGAGTTCTGCGAGCTGCCTGGAGATGAAACACCTTTTAATTAATTACCCCACCGGATTTATAACATCACCAGAGCCTGCAGACTGTGTACTTGAATCAGCATTCTGTTTCTCTCCTTGACTGAAATCCCCCCCTCTTTTTTTCTCCTTGCTATTGTTTTTTAATCTGTTTAATACTTGTAGAAAAATAAAGAGATCTGTTTGCTGGGGGAAAAAAATCATGTTGACATTTACAAGTGCAACATTTGGATGAGTGTACTAGCTCCTGCCAATGAATCTGTACCTACCTTTATCCTCCCACATGGTAGTTCAGATGTAGAAAATGTTGGGGTTCAGAGCTGATGGCCAAAAAAGAATTCTTGAGATATTCTAGGAGTAAAAGGTGGTTTTATTAAAGCACGGGACTAGGAAACATGGGCAGGAAAGAGATACACTGGGGTTGTGAGGAATGGATGATTATATACTTTGGAGCTGGGGGAGGTGAAGACAAAGGGAAATTTCCACAAGGACTTTCACTTGTTAAAGAAAACTCTCAGGATCCTAGAGGCCAAGGTACATTCAAGCTAAGGTTGTTTTTCCCTCTAGCAAAGTATTAACATCAAGACAATTGAGAGTTTCCTGGAGAAAATAACTCTGCCTGCCTCAAGTATTTATCAATGGGCTGTAGATTATAAAGATGTTTAATTTTATCTATATTTTCTTCAGCCTTTGTTCCCCATAAGCAGAACTGAGGAAAGAATCTCCACCTTTACTTCTCAAATGAACACCTTCCAGTTCAATCTCTTTGCTCATATGTCCTTAATAACTGCTGGCCCAAAGCTCTGACACCATGCAGTATTTTGCATTTAAATGCCACCCTGTTTTTTCCCCAAAATATAGAATCTTAAAAACAGAATTCACAAGATGTCCAACTCAATCTTTTTAAGGACAAATTTAAACCAAACAATTTACATTGTGTTTAAGAACGTCCAGAAAAATAAGTTTCATGCTATCTTTTGAAGATACATTCTAATATTGAATAGCTTTATTTCCAAGTAAATTTCTGTAAGTATTATAGGCATCAAGGCATTCTTCAAAGAAAAAGAATAATATCAGTAGAAGAAAATATTTTACTATCCCTTATGCTAATTAAAAATTGAAAGTACATTTCTAGAGCAGTAATTGTTAGAATTTTATGGGCTGCAGACTCCTTTAATAATCTGATTAAATTTATTTTTCATTGAAAGAAGATATATATAATTGCAGGATGCTCACAGGGTCACCTAAAATCCACCCAAAGCCCCTGGGTTAAGAGCTCTTACTCTGCAGTAAGGTAATTTTCTCTGAGAAATTCTGAAATGTCTCTTCTAAATTTTTGAATCCTTCAAATAGGATGTTATTCAAGGAGTAGAATCTAAAATGAAATTCAAGTATATCAATTATGATTATTTGGTTTTATGTAACAGAAACTCTGGTTAACTTAAGAAAAAATAAAGTCACTGGAGATATTTTTGAGTAGCTTTGAAGAAAAACCCAACCAGAAATTGAGTAAGGAACAGGCAGGGCTAGGTAGGGAGAGATAGATAAGGGGTTATGTGATCAGGTTAACAAAAATTCCAAAAGTTCTGAGGTGTAAGAAAATCAGAGACAAGGGACCACACCAGACCACCCTGCTCTAGGTGTCTTTTTTTTGACAGTCACCCATGACCAACAAATAACTTTTTAGGACTTCCTAAAAAAGAAGTAAGTCATTAAAGATGTTATTGCCAGTCCTTACTCAAACCAAGAGGTCACAAGAATGATCAGGCTGCAAGCACCCTAAGTTCTAAATAAAAGACCCCACACTGGCAATCCTGTCAGGACCCCTCTCGCTCCTGAGAGCTTTTTTCTGTACCCTTGCTTAATAAACTATCACTTTACTCACTCTCCTTTATCTGCAAGATTCCTTCTTTGACTCTGTGAGACAAGAACCTAGCGCTCCCACTTCAAAAGGACATCAAGTCTTTAGCAGATACTAATGTCTTTTTGAGAGGCTCATGATGACTCTGCTTCAGTCCTTTTGTTACTACCACCAAAAATCAAAAACAAAAACAAAAACAAAACAAAAAATAGCAGAAGGGATTCAGGGTAGGCAGAAACAAGAAATGCCTATTACCGAAGCCACAGATTTCTGAGAAGGTAATAATGGAAACTACTGCTTTATCTTCACTGCCATTTAATTATTTTGTTTATGGCCACAATTATACTTTTTAGTAATTTACATCTGCATATAACATATTTATATGAATTTTGAGGAACCAGGATACAAACATTGGTCAGCCTCTAAGAAGAACATACTTTCAAACAACCACTCCACATGTGGCCAGAGTCTAACAGGTAAGAAGACATTCTCAGAAGATGGAACCAGGGGCCATGGACATCAACTGAACAAACATGTCTTTTTAGAATATAAAATCAGACCTGATCCTGGACTTCCTCACTTCTTGGTGGGGGCCTTCACCATGTTTACACTGAGGAATTTCAGAGTGGCTGTGAAGTGTGTGTGTGTGTGTGTGTGTGTGTGTGTGTGTGTGTATCTTCCATTCGTCTCTGCTGAATGAATGCTGAGAGTCTGATCCACAATTACAGGTTGGGTTTGCGTGAGAGCAATGGGCAAAAAACAACAACCAAAAAGGATGCTCCTTTGGCCAAAGACATCAGTAAAAGACAGATACTATTGTTGCAGAACTACAGGGTTCTTGTCTCACGGAGCCAAAGAATGAATCTCATAAACCCAAAAGGGTGAGGTAAAATGAAAGTTTATTAAGTAAAAGTGAGAGCAGAAAGGAAAGTAAAAAGCTCTCTAGAGTGAGAGGGGTCCCTATTGGGTTGTCAATGAGGGCTTCTGGTGGCAGTTTTTTTATTGAGAACTGACTGGGAAACCTTGAGATTCTCGTGCCATCTTGGTTTGTTCCTTTATCTCTTGTTCAGCTCTCACCATCTGTACCTGCCAGAAATAGTTTTGGAATGTAGTCAGGGGAGTCAGGGGCCTCTTATCTCTCCTGCCTATACTTTAACTCATTCCCTATTCATAGGACAGGACCTGTGGACAGAAAGAGCTATACTGGGATTGTGAGGAGTGGGTGATTACATACTTTTTAGTTAGTGGGATTTAGGGATAAGCACAAGTCTCAAGGAATCTGGAAGCAAAGCTTTGATGACTTTTGATGGCCCAGTTGCTGCCAAGGCTCCTTTTTAACATAAAGACACTAAAGCAGCTATGGGTTCCTTGAGAATGGTCATGCTGCATGTTTCAGGGATCTATCAGTGGACTAGCTACAAACTGTAAGGAGATTTGAATTTAAATTACATTTCTTTTGCCTCGGTTTCCCACAGCACTATTAACAGTTTGGAATATTCTCACTCTAATTGCATGAACATGACGAGCTCCCTGGTTGTCTTAGTGGTATATAAATCAAGATCCTATTTGAAAAATGAAGCTGTCTTGACTACTCTATGATATATATCTTCTGTGAACACTGCAGAATACCATTGTTGACAACCTGCCATTTGGTATTATCACAGTCTCTCAATGGTGGGACTCTTTTCTCAGGTCCTATAAACAGTATTTTTCAATATTTTCACTTGAAGTCCAATCTGACGCATTTTTTAAAATGATCATAAGCATTGCTTTAGACCCGTTTTAATATCAGCCTAATAGCTCACATAATGTGAAATAGTGTACTTTATTTGATTATAATCCACTGAAAGCCTACTCTGTGAGGTTTTGTGCTATGATTTGAGGGTGATTGAAATGCACAGTATATGACAATTACAATATAGTCCTTGCACTCAAGGAGAATATAACTCATTATGTAACAGAGAGATGAAATCTTCACACAAAGTATTAGAAATGGTCTTACTATGACAAGCTAGTTAAATAGTAGTGGCATAACAGAAGAAATAAAGCTGCTCAGTCAAATTTGAAGCATCCAGGTTTCTGAAAGCCAAGAGTTATTGAAATCTGCAAATGATATATGAGCTTCTCAAAAGGAATTTTAACCTCCCTCCAGGACATTCTTTTGTCATATCTGCAAGCCACAGATAAAACTCTTTGGATTTCCCCCTGCTTTCTTCCTCTTTGTCTTTATAGAGCCAGAGATGATTTAAATGTTGATAAATGAAAAGCAAGAGTAAATACAAGCAGTCTGTATGAATCATAAACTGGAAAACAGCTTTTGAATTCAAGTTGACTATTTTTTTTAATTTTTAAAAAGATTTTACTTATTTAATAGAGACAAAGAGCACAGGAGAGGGGAAGCATAGAGGGAGAAGGAGGAATAGACCTCTTGCCAAGCAGGGTGCCTGATGCCAGGCTTAATCCCAGGCAGGCTCCTGGGATCATGATTTGAGCCAAAGGCACTTAACTGATTGAGCCACCCAAGCACCTAAGGTTGACCATTTTGATAGCTATTCTCACGGAGTCCTATTTTAATAGTTAATGGCTTTAATAGTTAATGGCAACAGAAATTATGGTCTTAGGCAAAACTTTAATGTCTGCCAAAGGTTGTTTTCCACACATTATGTTGTAAAATATGCAGACTTTGGGCACCTGCTACTCCAGAAGCACTTGAGTTAAAAATCCACTAAGTTTATGAAAAAAAGTACAGGAAAATTTCAAAGTTCCTTCAGAAAGAAAACATACAGCAACAATTTAGTATTATATTATTAATTATATAACAATATAATCATTAATTCTACCAATAATCAAATAAGTCATTGGTTGGTGAGGTTGTATCTAATGTAATTTTGGCCATTTGCACAAATGTAATTTTCCTGGTGAAAATAGCATGAAAATTTTCTTTTCAAACCCATAAAATATAGAGATGTTAACCGACTGAGCCCAGTTTCACCAATGAGCTATATTGATTTATATTATTTAGCAGTTTATTAACTGGTAAGTCTTTACTGTGTAAATATTAATTTGGAATTTTTTTCATGAAGGCAAATATAATTTTTAATGAGTTTTCTCATTATATATATATCAACCACCCACTGTCGAATATGGAATGAAAGAGTTATCCACATGCCATCTGAATTGGTGATTCCGAAATCAATGGTTTGATAAGCATTGAAAATAAAGAGTATCATTATATTATGTGATAGATGGGAAAAGAATTTACAGGTTAGGTAAGTAGATTTTTATAATTAATAAAATGTATTAAAATGCTTGGTTTAGTTGGATAAACTTAGATTTTTTAGTTATGGATTGAAATTATTATACAATGGTAATTTGTTATACAGGTTCACTTAAAAAATAAATCATACTATGTGTTGATGCTGCCATCTGTGCTTATACCAAAAACGAGGATGTAGAGCCTAAGTCTTATTCCATGAAAATGCACCCATGGTTGGAAACTATTTTATCTAATTAAGAAGAATAGAATTTATTCTATAATTGATCAGACAAAAAATATTGTACCAGCTTAAAACAAAGTTCCTTCATAATGTTAATTTCAGAAATGTTCTGGGAAGGTCATTGAAAACTTTTATTAATCTGTTCTTAATAATCCCACCTAGGATATGGCCCAGGGTATAAAGTTTCTTCTCTGAGGCAAATTCCATTACTATCTGGCTCTTCTTGCCACTTCCACTTGTACTTTTCTATTTTCCAAGAGACAGTGGATACAGGGGTCACATTGGAATGAGACAGAGACACAAGGTAAATATCAGAATATCGTGCAATGTGTTTTTAATGTTTTTAATATAATAATAACAGAGGGCTCAGAGACTAAAAATCAGTGTTTTTTGATTTGAAAATGATTTCTATTTTTAAAAGATTGTTTTTATTTATTTGTTTAGAGTGCAAGTGGGGGGAGGGACAGAGGGAGAAAGAGAGGGAGAGGGAGAGAATCTCAAGCAGATTCCATGCTGAGCATGGAGTGTCATGGGGCTCAATTTCACAACCCTCAGATCATGACCTGAGCCAAAGTCAAGAGTCAGATTCCCAGGGGCCCTGAAAACTTGATTTCTAAAAGCAAGTTAAAAGTTTAGCAAATATGTCAGCAATTTTCTAATTCATTTAAATGAAGACTGTCCTTTGTTACATTTCAGAAACACTTTAGTGGACACTTTGATTTTGTAAAAGGGAAAGCCACATCCTATTCTTCAGTGAGGTGTCAGAGACACTGAAGTGTTAAATTGCTCTTATAATAATGTTTCATTACCATCAGAGTCACACCCTGGGGTTGTTACTCAGCAACAGGTCTGTGACTGCAGAAGAGAAGTGTGTTTTCTCAGCTCTTACAAAAGCCCCTGAGAAAGGATGTGGAGAGTTGACTTTGAAGAACTGGTAGGGGATGTAAAGAGGTAGATGATAAGAGTCTAAGGAGAAAGAAACTGAATGGGAAGCCATACATTTGTCTAAGACAATGATCTAGGAAGTGTAGGAATTATAGTATGTTTTATACACGTACCCTGGTTAACTCAATCAATACAATGGAGGGTCTTTATACAGCTGTGTATTCTAAAGGAGTTAGGTATTAACTATGATCCATAGACATTATTATCTTCAGTTTCTCAATAATCTTTACTATTCTTTTCCATGGAGATGATCTCAGTGGGGACAGTACAAACTCTAGAGAGTATTAAGGAAACATGTGGGGGCATTTTGGGTTGGCCCAAGAATGTGATAGAACTTGTTAAATGTCAAGGATGTCAGATATCCCCTAATCTTTCAAAGAGTCACATGCAACAAAGAATCATCTTACCTCTCCATGAGTTCAATGGTCTATCATTGATATAGTCTAAAAGCAAATTAATGATCCAAGAACCTAACTCTGTAAGATATATAAAACAGACGTATTTTTTGCACAGTTTTAAAGTTCAATGAATATTTCAAGGACTGCAACAGTTGTGTATATTAAGGGAAGACTAAACATTGCTATCTTTGAAAATTTACCAAAGTTGTTCACCATTTTGAAAAATGTATCACCAATGGCAACCCCATTCCAAATATTTGAGTGACAATTAAAAACTACCTGTAAATCAGTCTGCATTTATTTGTATCAACTGCATGGTCAGTGATTCCAAATATAGGTATAAGCATTGTACCTGGTGTTCTGTGTTCTATGTATTTCCAGTGTAGTCACTGTAAGCACTTATACAGTAATATTTATAGTATCTTCTTACAAAATATTTTGATTTTATTTTTCCTTTATTTTAAAGGTCAGGCACTATATTTTTCTTTTTTTATTTATTAGAAAATACCTTGTTAAATTTACCATATTGCTAATTCTTTTCTGTTCTTACTAGTTTTTCTTGTATAGAAAAGATCTAGATGGGCAGAGGGGTGGCTCAGCGGTTTAGCGCCACCTTCGGCCCAGGGCCTGATCCTGGAGACCTGGGATCGAGTCCCATGTCGGGCTTCCTGCATGGAGCCTGCTTCTCCCTCTGCCTGTGTCTCTGCCCACCCCCCCCCCGCCCCGTCTATCATGAATAAATAAAATCTTTAAAAAAGAAAAAGGTCTAGAAACAAAGCTAATATAGGAGAATTAGCTGAATCAATGACAATATATTTGCGCCATGAAATATTTCACAGCAATTAAAAAGAATTAATTAGCTTTGTCTCAAAGAAATTTTGTGTTGTTTGGTGAGAAAAATCAAAACATGGTAAAGAATGTATAAAATGTAATTTTGGGGACACCTGGGTGGCTCAGCGGTTGAGCATCTTCCTTTCCCTTAGGGCATGATCCTGGAGCTCTGGTATGGAGCCCCACATCGGGCTCCCTGCGAGAAGCCTGCTTCTCCCTCTGCCTATGTCTCTGCCTTCTCTCTGTGTCTCTCATGAATAAATAAATAATATCTTTTTAAAAATGTCATTTTGTAAACTAGGACACGATATAAAATATTGATGTATGATTATATTAGATAAGTGAAAAACAAGGAAATATTTATTCTGGGTCATCATCATGTACTATTTTGTAGGGTTTGGGAGATCATAGGGTGATGAAGGAAAGTTTAGGCAAAGAACAATGTGGGCAAGTGTTTGCATGTTTAAGTAAACTTACATATATATGTATATATACATATCGCTAAACATTTTTAAAATAAAATTTAATAAAATCTAAGTAAATGAAAAAAGGAAAATCACCTATCAAAATGGAACAGTTTTGACTGATTAAAAAATACTGTTGGAGGGGCACCTAAGTGGCTCAGTGGTTGAGCATCTGCCTTTGGCTCAGGTCCTGATTCTGGGGTCCTGGGATCGAATTCCACATCAGGCTCCCCATGGAGACCTGCTTTCTCTCTTTGTCTCTCATGAATAGATAAATAAAATCTTTTTTAAAAAATTAAAACTACTGTTGGAGTTTTCACCTGAGGAAGCCATGAACTGGAAGTGTGCTTTTAGGAGAAGCCCATCTCCCATCACATGCCTCAGTTAATACACTCACTGCAATTTTCTAAAACTGGCATATAAGAACATGCCCTGTGTCTTACAAAAAACCATGATGCCAGGTCACATGACAAGGGATGTGTTTGTGATCAAAGTCTCTATGTCTGCATTGCCTGAGTGTTAGGATTCAGACTTCGAACACTTCAATGGAGTTTAACCCACAGCAATTCTTACTCAGTGAAGGAGGTTTATGAAAGTTCAGCCTTTCCAAAAAAAAAAAAAAAACACAAATACAGAAGCATATTTAAAAAATTTTTAAAGTCTCTAAGGTTAGAAACAAAATTTCCTCTAAGAACCATAGCTATTTTTCTCCTTGTTGAATGTTTTCAAATGTAATCATGTTAGCCCATTTATGATCTTGTTTTTACTACTTATCTAAAATGCAATGATTTAGAGGGAGATACGTAAATTTTATTGCAATTTACATATTTCGAGGCAATTTTTATTGAAATTAGAAAAGTTTAAATTCTCAAATCATAGTTTTTTCTGAGAAAAACCAACAAATAAATATTAAAATACAGAAATTCATTCTAAGAAGGAAAACTTCTCTATTTTCTATTGGCCTAATACCTTATCAGCAGGAAAGGTTAAAGATCATATTAAAAAAATAAGGGGTTTCCTCTCCAGAAGAAGGTACAAGTTGGGCACCTGCTGGTTACTTTTTCTTTCCTTTCTTTTTTTTCTGTGTGTCAGGAGCCAGCGTCTTCTTTTCTGGCTCCACTGAACTTGCTGCTTCCTCTGCAGCTAGGGCTTCCAATCTTAGGCGCTCAGCTTCCAGCAACTTGTTTCTATACTCTTCCCGGATATCGAAGATCTTCTGTCGGGCTTCATCTAAGGAGTCCTATTCCAAAACAAAATCCCAAGCAATTAAAGGCTCATGGTTCCAGAAAAAAAATTTGGGGGAAAAAAAAGCAATCAATCTTTTTATCCCTTCCTTATGCCAATAGATTCCGGCAGCAAATTACTGAAAAGAGTCAAAAATTAGGTTATAGTCTCAAATGTTTATCAATATATGAAACATGAGCTAACAACAAAGGGTACATGAAAATTTTCTTAAAGATTTATTTATTTATTTATTTATTTATTTATTTATTTATTTATTTATTTATTTATGATAGACACACAGAAAGAGAGAGAGAGAGAGAGAGGCAGAGACACAGGAGGAGGGAGAAGCAGGCTCCATGCCAGGAGCCCGATGCGGGACTCGATCCCGGGACTCCAGGATCCCACCCTGGGCCAAAGGCAGGCGCCAAACCGCTGAGCCATCGAGGGATCCCCGGTACATGAAATTTTAACAGAATAGTGAATAAAAGCATCAGTAGGAGAAAGAGAAAGATGAATATAATATCAATAAAACATGCTGATCAGTGCATCTCTCATGAGTGCATTTTTCAGTTGTGCTCAGTAGCTACTAGTTCCCCACATTGTTCTAGACTTGATGAAATGTGCCTGACTATCACCCAGTTCACTGGTTATCTTTGTTTTTGTAAGTTCAGTTTTCATTCAAGGACACCATGCTAAATCTGCGATCACATCTTGGTCCTATTCTTATCACCCCTACCCTCTCCTCCTGGATCAACCGATTCACTAGGTTTTCTGGACATCATACACCATTGACTTTTCTTCTACCTTCATAGCTGCTCCTTGTCAGTTGCCTTTGCTAATTTTTCCTCTTCTCCTTCATCTCTTATTGAGGAAGTGGCCACATCTTAGATCCTAGAACTCTTTCCTTGGTGATTTTATCTAACCCCATGGCTTTAAATTCCATTTCTAGACTGATGGGTCTCCCAATTTTTTGATCTTGAGCCCAGCTCTCTCTCCCAGATTCCAGAACCATATCTAACTTCTATTCAATACTTCCACATAACTGTAATAGATAGGTAAGAATGCTTTTTTGGATATGATAGATATTTCCAAAAATGTCCCAAATTTAAATCTTTATCTTTCCTTTCGAGCCATCAGATTTGATGGCAACTCAGCCCTACCAGTTGTTTAGCTAAAAACCTTAGAGCATTTCTTGACTCTTTTACTTTCTCTTATACCAACAATCCATCAGGAAATTCTGATTCTACTTGCAAAGTGCATATAAGCTACAGTTAAATATAGTTTATATTTTCAAAAAGAAAGGTAATTTTTAAAACTTAATGTTAGTTCCAGGCAATATTCTAAAAATGTTCACAAATAAAGCAATAATATAACTAAGGGTCAATGTAGCTTTACGAAGAGGCTTTGGCTTTCTCATTTCATTTGCATTTCTGATAGTATGGGCACAATTATGGTTCAACCTGTTGATTGTTTCTTGTTTCAAAAATGATATAATTTTTTTTAAAAAGTATTAGTTAACTGATGCTAGCTAGAAGAGAGGCTTCTAGAAATGACTGTTGTGTCTTCATTGGAATTCTTCAAGAAATTTTCTGTGGTTTTGCAACTGCATGATTTTGGTAGAGCTTGTGGAAGAGCTAAATGTCAGAATCAGACTCTTCTCAAAATTTTTGGCAAAAGGAAAGTACCACAATAAAATTGGCTTTACTAAATCAATTGTACAAAATGATAATAGTGCCATTTTAAAAAAAGAGAGAAAGTCTTCTAATGATTTAGTGTAATGTAAGTTTAATATATGTCAGTAATCTCTTGAGGATTGGTATGTTTTTCTCCCATCTGATAAGAAATGTGGTACTGATAATGTTTCTATTAAGGTAGTTTCAACCAAAACTAGAGTTTTTGTACCTCACACAGAATGAAATCTGAATTAAAAACCATCCCAGTTAGGGGCACCTGGGTGGCTCAGTGGTTGAGCATCTGTCTTTGGGTCAGGGTATGATCCCGGGGTCCTGGGATCAAGTCCCACATCAAGCTCCCTGCAGGCAAGCCTGCTTCTCCCTCTGCCTATTTCTCTGCCTCTCTCTCTGTATCTCTCATAAGTAAATAAATAAAATCTTAAAAAAAAATCCCAGTTAATATTTCTTCCCTATTGCCTTCCCATCTACTGTGTTTACTTGTCCATTAAACACAGAAAAAACATGAATGGAAATAACAAATTTTCCTTTTGTCTTATGATACTATAACTTAAACTATTTTCTATATGATAAATTGAATCTGCATAACTTTAATATTCATTTTTTTGGTTCACTGATTCATTTTTGAAACAAACTTTTGTGAAATAGACATCCCTTCCAGGTTTGGGGTATACAACAGTGAATCAAAACAAAGTTCCTATTCATATTCTATCTAAATTCTACAGAAGAGAGATTAAAAATGTGTACATATTATATATTTATATATAATTATATATGTTTATATATTGTAGAATATATTTTATATGATCAATAAATATTTATAAATAATAACTATAAAATAAAATATACTTTTCCATGTTAAACCAATGAATGAATACACATACATGATAATTGCTTTAAAGAAAATAATAAAACCAGGCATGGGTATACAAATACTGAAGGATGCTAACTGTAAAAGGGAAGCTAGAGAAGATCTCTCTAATAAAGTGACAATGCATGGAAGATCTCAAAAAGTGAAGCTATAAACCATTTGACTCTTTAGAGGAAAGAATATTCCAGAAAGAGGTAGGAGCAAGTCAAAGGCCTCAGAGTTGGGAACATGTCAGACTATTTAGTGGAAAGGTGAAATCAGTTTGCAAAAAACAAAGGAAGCAAAGCAGACAGAGTTACAGGGGAAAAGGTCAGAGAGGCAAGTGGGCACTAGATTATATAGAGCTCTAGACACCGTAGTAAAGACTTTTTTTCTCTTTTTCTCTTAGTGAAATGTGAAGCCATTATAGGAGTGAAACAATTCCATTATCCATTTTAGAGATGTACTGTGATCACCATTAGTGCAATTCATAAAATATTTGCAGTTATCCTCCAAGCACAAAGTAGCACTGCACTCCATATTAGTCTGCTAGGGTTTTTGTAACAAAGTGCCACATCTGGGTGGCTTAAGGAACCAAAATTTATTGTTTCAGATTTATTGATGCTACAAATTTGAAATCAAGGCATCAGCAAGGTCAATTCCTTCACTGAAGTTGTATGTCACCATTTGACTAGCTTTGACCCATGAAATGTGACTATTAAATGTAAATGAGATGTAAAGGACCCTCTCCTGGACTTTATTGGACGTGCCAGTGAAGTGTAAATATGCTTTTATTGTTTTAATCCAGGGCTTGGTAAATTAAGGCGTGTCAAAAAATATGGCTCATGCTTATTTTTCTAAATAAAGTTTTATTGATACACACATAGGCATTATCTTTGAATTTGTGTTAACAGCAGCAGAATTGAGTAGATACAACATATGGCCTGCAAAGACAAAAATATTTACTACCTGGCCCTTTACAGAAAACAAGTTTGCTAACCTCTGTCTTCAGCCACTGAGACCCTGGGGCTGTTTGTCACCACAGGATAAAATGGTTTGTCCTAATGGTCACAATCATTTTGGCTTTAAGCAGAGACTCCATTGTAGAAGAGCAAGCTGGAAGCAGTGAAATCAGTCAGGAGGCTGTGATACTCTGAGTAGAAAACACGATTTGGACTAGGGTGGTAGGATTAGATAGAATGAAAAGTGATTGAATTATAGATATATTTTCAAGTTGATACTACCAAGTGTTGATAATGGATTAGATGAAGGAGGTGAGAGAAGTCAAAGATGTCTCCAAAGTCTGTGCTTTGAGCAGCTGAAAGACTTCAAACTGCCCTTTCTGGGTGGGGAATATTGGTGCAGGTGAAATGTTTGGGCTGACATGAGAAAGAGGGCAAGAATGATAGAATCTAGATTTGGAGAGGTTTGGTTTAAGGTGCCTATTGGACAAGCAAGAGGAGGAGTCAACTAAGCATATTCCTCAGGTCAGCCAATACTGAAATGACATGGAGAACCTAATGTCACTAAGGCTGATACATTTAGGAAGTCCTGTAGCCATCAGTGTCTTTGGAAGTCTGTGTGTGTGTTGTAGGAATGAGGGATGAAAATAAATCTTCATCCTCTATAGTGGAAGTCAACCATATATTTATTGAATGTCCCCATTGCAAGTATGATACTTCCATTTTTTACTTTTTCACTACAGAAACCCACCCTCCCAACCTATTTTTTGTTGTTGTTGTTTTTAGAACTTGCCTAGATAAAGCACTTTTAGTCTTCTGCTAGGGTGGAGAAGGGACAGTCACCTGATTACAAAAAGTTGAGGTAGTGACCTACAATTCAAACTGCTTCTTACATAGCTTCAAGCCAAGCAAACCCAACAGCCCTGTCTTCCTCCCACTTCCCCTTCACTTCTCATAGGGCTGATACTACCAACTTCAGAGACTTTCAGGGATTCTGTGGAGCAAATTGGGTTGATTCTTAAAGAGTTTTTCTGCTACAAGCTCAGAATTTGGCTGCCTCAAGTCTGTTAATACAATCTTCACCCAGCTCTCTTCCAACTTCATATATTTTATTGTTGTCTTCTCTCTCCTTCATCTTATTTTTGTGGATAGATCCCCAATACTACAATTTTGAGGGGTTTAAGGAAGTAAGTGGAAGTAGATGTGTTTCACCAATCCTCCATCTTTACTGAGGAGCTGGGAACTAAATGCTCTCAAGACTTCTTTCCACCCAGGTCCTATATGATTCTACAATATCACTTTAACAAGAATGTGCCAACTGTAATCTATGTGTATGTTGAGACTCACCCGCATCTCCCCATACATCTCCAGGACTTTATCCTTTACTTTAAACTGTTCTTCTTGGTCAATGTCTCGAATGCTGAGGACTCTAGTCCTGTACTGGCGGAACTGATGAACCTCCTCTGCCTTTTGCATTGCCTGCTGCTGGTTCAGTTCCTCTGTTTGTAGCACAGGGTCTTTGTTTACTGTTCTTCTATAAAAACATCCAAAGAGATGCATAAATCATTTTGGAATGCTAGGATGAACTTTACTTTAAAATTCAAAAATTAAAATCATATGAACAGTGTGGTGGACTGAATCCAATAGAATATTAGGAATAGAAAGGATAAACTATTAATTTTTGATGGATTACACAGTACTTCTTGAGTCACTAATATTTTAGGAAAGAATTCTAGGAAAGTGCCAATAAAATCAAATGTACCATGTGATGAGGTATTCATGGAATTGGTGTTGGAAACTACAAGAATATTTGGAGGTTTTCCTTATTTAATTTATGAAGCTAAATAATGTTGAAAATATTTGCAAACTTATAAATATGCTTGAGTAACTATCTCCCTCTATTAATCCTATTGTCTGATTTCAATAAAATTGAACCTACTTAAATATCAGCAGGAATGCTGGGAATTTTCAGTACTCAACTCACCTTAATCAGCTTACAAATTAAATCTTTACATAAAATATTCAAATGTTTTTATAGTTGACCTAATAAAACATTTGCTAAATTTGAGATGTAAACTCATGTACTTCTAAAAATTTGAATACATTGATGTATATTAAGCATTTAAATTCAAATTTTCAGTTGTTTAGTATCTGCTTACTAATGTATCCAAAATTCTATGAACGCAGATGTCTGCATTAATTATGTTTATTAAAACTTACCGTATATACTGAGTTAAGTCTACACACTCCAGCGCTTTTCTAATAAGTTGTGGAGACATTTCCAAAATTGTTGGGGTTCGTGAAGGAGGCCCTGTTAAAAAAATCCTAGACTTTCAAAAAAGAATCAACACTTACTACATGACTGTTATATCTTATTTTAATTAAAAAAATATCTTCTGTTAAAAAAAGCAACCAATGATTGGACTTATCTAATTTAATATGATTTTAATGTGGCACAATGTAACTTTATTAAAATATAATTATATTTCATATCTCTCTTCTAGCTGGTGTTACTATACTTACAGTTACATGAAGGAGATGGAAAAATGAATATATTCTATAAGAAGAGTAACAGAATCTTATCATGAAGCTAGTTAAATGAAGAGGGAGACAAGAACTAAAAGTCATACTGTATTTCATCATAAACTAAATAACTCAATATTTAAAATGCTTAGTCTAGGGTTAAAAGCCGTCATAAACATTATGAGAATAGGATAAAAAATATTTGAGACATATCAGTCTACTTTAAAAAACTTGTAGATCTGGGATCCCTGGGTGGCGCAGCGGTTTAGCGCCTGCCTTTGGCCCAGGGCGCGATCCTGGAGTCCCGGGATCGAATCCCACATCGGGCTCCCGGTGCATGGAGCCTGCTTCTCCCTCTGCCTGTGTCTCTGCCTCTCTCTCTCTCTCTCTCTCTCTCTGTGACTATCATAAAATAAAAAAAAAATAAAAAAAATTAAAAAAAAGAAACTTGTAGATCTGTGGAGTAGGTAACATACATCGGGCAAACACTGAAAATCAATTTAGCAGGAGATTTCTACTCCGTAGACTCGTATGAACCCATGAGTACAAGCTTAAAAAGAGACTTTAGAGTCTAAAATATTAACCATTCAGGTTTTCCAGGACATTTACTTTCCTTTTAAAAATGTTATTGGAGTATAATTTACATGTCATAAAATTCACCCATTTTAAAAGTGTAATTCAATGCTTTTTTTAAAGATTGTATGTATGTATGTATTATTTATTTATTTATGTATTTATTTATTTATTTTAAAGATTTTATTTATTTATTCATGAGAGACACACAGAGAGAGGCAGAGACACAGGCAGAGGGAGAAGCAGGGTACTCACAGGGAGCCCAAAGCAGGACTCCATCTCAGATCCTGGGATCACACCCTGGGCCAAAAGCAGACACTCAACCGCTGAGCCACCCAGGGATCCCATAATTCAATGCTTTTTAATATGTTTACAGAGTTGTGTGACCATCTCAACTCAGCTCCATGATGAAAACATAAATTCGATCATATTCTTCATTTTATAACATAAAACATTCTTGAAGAATTGACATTCTACAATATGTTTAGAAAGCAATAGCCTATAACTTCTTTTTTCATTTTGATTATTATGGGATCTTAGATTTCTAAAGTTCATTTACTTTTCTTATGAACATACCTACTTATACTGCTATCTTTTTGGCATTTCAAACATGAGTTGTTTCTATAAGACATAACTGTGCTTACTTTGGAAAGAAAATACTAGTTAATTAGATGTTTGTAACAAACTATAGAAATGATCCCTGAAAGTATAATCTTGTGTTTTCTTACCTCCTACCAAATAACATATATTTAAACAGAAAAGGGTGCAGGAAAGGGGCTAAGAAGGTTCATCTCGATGTTCTGCAAAACTCTGTTGTGTCAGAATATGGTGAAAGTGTATTATGACAGCCTTGTACCTCTAGAACAGTGAAGCCCAAAGTGTGTGCGTGTGGATGTACGTGTTTCTGTGTGTGTGTGTGTGTGTGTGTGTATACCATCCTCTGTCTGCAAACTGGCCCTCTATGGGATAAATTCTGAAAGTGAGAATATGCATTTAGAAATATCTTTTGTTTTTAAAGATTGTATTTAGTTATTTGACAGAGAGAGCAAGAAAACATAAGCAGGAGAATAGCAGAGGGAGAAGCAGACTCCCCACTGAGCAGGGATCCCAGCGCAGGACTCCATCCCAGGACCCTGAGATCATGACCTGAGCTGAAGGCAGATGCTTAATCAACTGTGAAAAATGAGAGCAGAAAAGCTGACATGGAAGTGGTGCCTGCCAACTCTGGTCTGGGGCTCTACGCAAAAAATGAAATCTGCAGCACGACTCACTACCCAAGGCTGGAGTGAAGAATCCTGATTACATCCCATTTTTACAACTTGAAAGTTTACCTTGTTAGTATATAAATAAACAGTTCTACTTCCGAATGTAATTATATTTTCATTTCGCAGGTCTTTAACCTAGTGTGGGGGAAAGTTTGCATTCCTTTAGAGATCACAATATATGGATTCCAAAGAACTAGGGTTTGAATCCTGCTTTACTCTGCACTGTTTCAGCCTCCCTCCCTCACATGATGCATCTATGTCACTTCAATTTTGAAGCAGAGATAGTAGTATATGCTTTGGCTAGTTCATAGAGGCTCCAGTGAGATAATACATGCAAAGCCACTCTACATAATAAATATTAATATAGAGTGATAGATGCTATTCTAATTAAGTTTTAGTGTCACGTCATTTATGTCATTATTTATTAAATGAGTGCTTACTTTCAAAATATTGGTTCAAAAAATTGAATCTCTTGTTACTATAAGTAAAAGCTCTTTGAATTTCTGAATTTTCTTCTGCCCTGTGGAAATCCTTCAAGGACCTGTTTTAACCACAAACAGTTTTTAATTTAAAAATTCTCAGACTGGTTTAGCAATTTTGAGAAGAGAACCATTGTTATTGCTTCTAATGATGCAGCCTTCCAAAATATCTTTCTTTCCTGCCTGGGTTCTGAACAAGTAGAGAAATAAAGAGTAAGATTTTTGCCACTGATATAGGTATAATTGGAGAATGCAGTTCGATGAGAGAGGCAAACGGGCCATGGTCACAAAACTTAACAGCTGGATAGCTGACCCCTGCTGCCCTGTCACTACCATAGGTAGTGCTTCTAACTCAGGGATGAGCAAGGGACTCAGGATCCCCTATGGGCAGCCTAGTTTATTGTTTCAACCATATAGGGCATTTAATCCCTTAGCAACAGAGAATCCAGGAACTGCTTAGGGGAAATCCTTCCTCATAGAGTCCAGGATGAAAAGATATTTCTCTGTAAAACCTTCTATTAAGGATTTAGGTTCATTTTAGCAAACAAATACGAATCCCCATTATACAGAAATGAACCAAATCAGTGTGCATTGTGCACCATTGAAAACTCCTCTCCTCCAAAATTGTAGAATCCAAATATTATAGATTTGTTATAAAAGGTAAAAGGAAAATATATCATGTAGCATATTGTAGATAAAATAGAAAGGATCTGTGTTTGGTGACAAGGGCATGTGCGGTCACTGCAATTTTATTTTTAGTATTTTTTTTAAAGATTTTATTTATTTATTCATGAGAGACACACAGAGAGAGGCAGAGACACAGGCAGAGGGAGAAGCAGGCCCCCCATGGGGAGCCTGATGTGGGACTCGATCCCAGGACCCCGGGATTCAGGCCCTGAGCTCAACCGCTGAGTCACCCAGGCATCCCATATTTTTTAGTATTTGTAGACACAGAAAAATGTACAAAAATACACTTGCTACATTTTTTTGGGGGGTCCACATCTATCTTTAAGGTAATGAGGTCCTTGAGCAAATGATCAACTCTGGATAAGCAAAATGAAACCCTATGAATCCAAAATACATATTTTTCTGTTTTATAACCCTAGTCATCACATTAGTGTCTTTTCCAGAATTTTTACTTCCAAGTACATATTTGTCTAACACATGAGAATAATACTTACTGATATTTTCTTTTCGTGTACTCTGTTCCTCCTTCCCTGCTGGGGATGTTCCTCCACTTTCACTGCTCATCAATTTTGATAGATCCTTCAAGCCCTTGCTCATTTGCCATTTCTTCCACAGCATATTCCCCGATAGTATGACATCTTTGCTCTCAGAGCCAATGGAACCCTTTGTGTCTGACTCTTTTATGGCATTCGAAGATATTTCAACTACAACATGACATGTGCATTACTAAAGAAAATTTGCACTCTATAAAAATCATATGCAAAAAAGTAACAGGGCTTGTGGGAGCCAGTTGTGCGCAGACTTGAAAGCTTTGCCACCTCTAACCAGAGTACTAGCAAAAACAATCATTAGTAGTCTCTGAAAACACCATGGATGGTCCAGACAACTAGCATGTCTGGAAGTGCCTCAGGATATGAAAACATCACATAAAAATGGACGCTTTAGCAGGGGCAGGGGGGCATTGTCAATGAAATGGGATCTCTAACCACTGGGGCCACTGCTAGGGTGAGCCCTGGAGGAAGTACAACTAACTGGCTTTGGGGGAAATGTATGTGAGTAGGATTCTCCTCTCTGGAGGAGCCCTGTGTCCAGGCACTTGTCTCAAATTATCTTAAAATAGAGCTGAAAAGAGCTCTTGCTTGTGAAGTTGCAAAGCTGGAAAGTTTTTCCTTAATGCTTTAATTCTACTCCCGTGTTCTAGATCTTTAATGCCTAGGAAAAAGCTGTGTAAAACCTACCACAACTTCCACATTATGCAGACATCAGCGCCCCCCCCCCCATTTATCATGTGCAGAAAATTTAATTACTATTATATTCTGCTTTGAATAAAAGGTGATAATTTTTGAAAGCATGGAGAAAGGTTGAAATAAATATATTATTAAAATTGATAAACCTCTAGAGCAAAAAGGATCAAATAAAAAAGCAATTAAAATAAAATTTATTCCAGGGGTGCCCAAGTGGCTCAGAAGGCTAAGTGTCTGCCTTCCTTTGGCTCAGATCATGGTCCCAAGCCCTGCATCAGGCTCCCTGCTCAGTGGGGAGTCTGCTTCACCCTCTGCTACTGGCTTATGCTCTTTCTCACTATCTTTGTCTCTCTCTCTCTCTCAAATAAACAAATAAAATCTTTAAAAAATATCTTAAAAAATAAAATTTATTCCAGGAAGTTTAACTTAGATAAAATAAATAAATTTCTTATAAAATGTACCTTACTAATCTTGACCCAAGTAGAAGTAGACCAGCTAAATAGTGAGGGATAGAAAGTATACAGTGTACGAGTCCAAACATGAAGCTCAAGAACAGACAAAATGAAAATGTGGTAATAGAGGTCAGACTAGTAATTACCTTGAGGGAGAGCATGGCTGAGGGAAGGGAATGAGGAAGACTGGGGATGTTTAAGTGTTTATATCTTGATCTGAATGGTGGTTCCTGAGTGTATACAAATGTAAAAATTTATCAAGCTATACAATGAATATTTGCGCATTTATTGCTTAGATGTTTTAGGACAAAGTCACCCTCCTTTCAGCCTTGTTCTCCACGAGGCCTTGTCCTTGGCTTGTGAATCCCAGTTTTAGCAAAGAATCCTGCTGGACTAATTTATCAAGAACTCACGAACCCAGTTCCTCTCTTCCCCTACTGGATATCTAACCAAGTTTTTCTGAGTAAGTTTCCACCCCTCTCTGCCTAGTCACTATAAAGCGCCATTTGTCCCTGCTGTATTCAAAGCTGAATTCAATCTCTCTCTCCTACTACAATGGTCTTGACTCCTATTGCAATAATCTTGAATAGTCTTCCTTGCCATTTTTAACAAGTTATCTAGTGCAACATTTTTCTTATGCATATAACTCAATACAACATTTAAAAAATAATAAAATCTAATAAAATAAATTTAAAAATAATAATCTGATAGAATCATAATAAAACCTATTCACCTTTGTATTATTAATATGGTAACAGACTTTAACAGTTAGAAAAGTGAGTACTTTAGGAGTTAGAAATATTTCAAATCCCAACTTTATCACTTTTTAGATGTGTGACTTAGGAAGAGTATGGTGACTCTCTGAGCACTGGTCTCTCTATATGTAAAATAGGAATAGCACTGTCAACCTCTCATTGCTGTAGGTTAAAAAAGAGAAAACAAACAAGAGTGTTGTGAAGAGTACCCATCCCAGGAAAATAAAATCAGGGTGATATTTGTTGTTTATACTCTTTATATGAAAACTTAAGGGACATTATCTTTATAACAATCATTGAATTACATTCTTGAAGATGTCAATGTGGAAAAGCATGACTAGGGATGTGAATGCCTTCAGCTTCCCTGGGCATCCCAATGAGCGGATAGACAGGAGCATCAAAAGGCACTCTGGGGTAACAGAGAGCCATCTGCAAGCTGGCTCTTGTGAACTTAGCAATTTACAGAGCAAATTACTCTGGGCCTGTGTCCTTATTGGTAAGTTGGAAATCCTATTATAGATCAGTGGATTCATGAGAGTGTTCAATGAAATAATTAGTATTTTTGGTCCTAGGCTGACAGCAATCACTCAGTAAAAGCAGTTAGCTTGATCTTATTGCTATTATTTATAGTTATTATTATTAGAAAGGTGCCTGACTGACACTAGTAGGCCTGCCTTTAAGGTCACACACTGCCACCTTTGAACCAGGCTGCATTCATATTTCTGGTTTCATCTTTTCTTAAATGGAGAAAACCCTGCCTCCTTGTGGAAAAAGCAAACATCTGCTTGGTAAAAAGCAAACATCTCAGAATCTGTTTTCCTATCCTGTAGAATATGCTCTATCTTTCAAAAGGTACAAGGCACAGCTCCATGCTCAGAGGCAGTTGGGGCAGGGTTCACTGACCTTCCTCCACTGCTTTAGTTTGGCTCTCACTCACAGGCACACTGTCAGCATCTGGTATTTTCTTAATGAACTGGCTGAGGTAATGCAGGCGAGCCTGGGAAGCCTAAAGAACAAATGCTATCAATGAACAACAGTCCAGGCAACAACACTTAAAGAATGCATGAAAGAAGCAGGAGAATGTGAATAAGTATAGCAGTTTGAATGAGGCCAGCTCTGATTATCAAAGAAACTCAAATTCTGAGCCATCCATCATTCTGACAGTTGTTTTTGAGAACTAATGAAGAAGCAGTCCTAAAATGAATACACTAGGCATGCAGGCTTAGATCCAGTTGCTCCTGAGCCTTTTTCATCTGGCTTACTAACCCTGAGTTGGAACATGAAACACAGATGAGCAATAATGGTTCCCTGTAGCAATGATTCTTATGTGAAATCGAGTAGGATGGGAGACACGAAGTATGTTATTCTACATGCTTTCTATCCATTCAAGGCTGTCCAAAGTACATGAAAGCACATATTAAATATTTTTATCCTTTCTGACTTGGGAGAGTGAGAACAGACATGGATTTGCCCACACCACATGAAAGAATGAGGGAATCTGTAGTTTGGGCCAATAAGTGGCACCATTATGTACTTCGCTTCTGCGAGTCATCTGGTATTGGTCATCTGCACATTTCGCAATGTATTCAAATGTGGTCTTAACATTTAGTGAGTGTCTAACAAAATTCCAGGTACCATTCCTAAAGGAAAGACTAGGCACTTTTACCAACATGGCCCTTCCTTCAGACCAATGCCTAGGAATGGAAAGTTAAAGAACAACTTTTCAAACTCGAGTGACCTTGATAGCTCTTCCTGGCTCGGTTGTCTCCCAGGCCTGTTTCATGGCTCGGATTTCATCTACTCGTTCTGTATCTTTTTTCACTTCGAAAAATTCTGCTTCATTGTGTTCAGTGACCAACCTCAAAATCCAGTATGGTTTATTTGGGTCCTCTTGTTGAGGGTGAACAGTGGATACCTGATAAATAAAATAAAAATCTTTGGGTCAGGTGTTTTCTCCTCCATTCAAAAGGCTCTGGATTTTAGCCCATGACCCATAATCTAACTATTAAGTTTTTACCCAGGAGAAATGAACACACATGTTCACAAAAATATTGGACTAAAAATTCATTATAGCCTTACTCATAAAAGCCAAAAAAGGAAACAATATAAATGTTTCTCAATTGATGAATAGATAAACAAATTATGATCTGGCCATATCATTGAAGGCTACTTACATTAAAAAGTAATAAACTATTGAGGTTAACCACAATGCAGATGAATCTTACAGGTAGACATCATACTGAGATCAAGAAGTTGAGCAGAGAAGAATACATCTTTTATGATTCATTTGTATGAAATTCCAGAACAGGCAAAACTGCTGCCTGCAGATGTGTGTGAAGATGTCAGAATCCAGCGCAAAGAGGCTTGAGGGAATCTCCAAGCTTATGGAAATGGTCTATACTTTATACCTTGATAGAGATGTGGGTTACAGGGTGAATGCCCTTGTCACAATTCATTGAATTGTATAATTAAGATTACTGCATTTCACTGCATGCAAATTTTACCTAACAACTGTCAACAAAGAAAAAAAGAAAATTCTAAATTGCATTTAGGAGTATACAGCATCTCTTTAAAAAATGAGGGGAGGAATAGTTGATCATGTCCATAATGGATATATACACATTATGAAAGTTAACATTTGAAATCTCATAGGATTATTTTCACAAACTATAGGCTAGAAGCAGATTGACATAGGGCTTGAAATATGTAGATAAGTGAGGCTCATTGGTGACAATCTGATAGGGAGAGAGGCTGAATCTAACGTGGTTACTAGCACTTTACATACGCTATTGAGACAATGTCAATTATCCATGTTAAATAATGTAGATGGCGAAGCAGGGATCCGTAGGGCCACTGAATAAAGTTCTTGTGAGAGATCTTTTTCCCTTCTACAATATTCCCCTAATGCTCAGATGAGAACTTAAATCTCACAATTGAAAGCTCTTTTATTTCTTCCTTTTACAACACAGTACAAAAGATTTTATTATCTTTTATGCTGCATGATAAATGAGTCTATCAGAAACTTCTCTAGGATCAGGAAAGGGACTATGATGAAGGACTACAGGGTTAGGGGCACATGTAAGAGTTTATGAATTTGTAAACATGTAAGAGTTTGTTTTAAAGCTCAATAATTTATTTTGTGGATGATAATAATATTTTCTTAGTGAATCCAAATAATTTATTTCATAAAACTGAATGATAAACTGGAGCTACATCTAGAGAAGTTAACGCGCAGCATTATTTTGACATTTCAAGGAAAGAAAGTGGTTGATTGAAATCAATTCACCTATGTTTTTTAACCAAACAATGTTAAAAAATAATCTAATTTCAGGGACACCTGGGTGGCTCAGTGGTCGCGTGTCTGCCTTTGGCTCAGGTCGTGGCCCCAGGGTCCTGGGATCGAGTCCCACATCAGGTTCCCCGCAGGGAGCCTGCTTCTCCTTCTGCCTGTGTCTCTGCCTCTCTCTAGAAAGAGATTTCTATCTCTCATGACTACATACATTTAAAAAATAATTTAAAAAAAAAAGATTAAAAAAAAATAACCTGCTTTTAAATAGAAAATTGAGTCTGGTCCTTTCAAAAGTAATAATCCCTTGATAAAGAAATTTTTCTTTCTTTTTCTATATCTATTTAGCTATTACAATAAAGGGCAGCATTTGGATTATAAAATGTAGCCAGTGAAAACATAAGTAACATAAATTTAAGAAGAAATTAGCTTTTCTGCATGAAATAAAATCGATGATCAAGTAAATTCAACAAGATTATGGTGATTAAAGTGAAAATACAAAGTATAATATGTTTTCAGTTTCTCGTTTGGCATATATGTTAATACATCTTCAAATATGAAACAATATAACATCAATGCCTACTAATCAACTGGCACAATATTAAGATTCCTAAAGCTTAGTTATTATTATCTTAAAAACCTAATTCTTGTGTGAGTTCTGTAATTCTCATGTGAATTCTTGGTTATAGAATGCATTGTGTGCTGCGCAAACTGATCCAAGTACCATCTTTTCTCGGATTCCTCAGAATTCATGAGTATTTCAAAGTTAACTCAGGTCGAATTCCACAACTCCTTATTAAATGATGGATCTTCTGAACATTCATCACAATTTGAAAAAGAATGGAGGGCCACCAGTTTTTTTTTCCCAATCACTGCTTTTCTGTAGAATTGCTTTTTCTTGACTTAATATTTTTACAAGTTTTTTAATTTTTTTCTTCATTTCTTTTTACATACCTTAATGCCCCCAGCTGCAGCTTTTCATTTCGATTTTCATCCAGAGAGAGGTATGTTATCACACGTTATAGGGCTGACTCTAAAATATGTTTCAGGAAGCAATAAATCATCAAGTACTATATGGACTGCTGTATTTATAGCACTATTTGTATCATTAGACAGTTTGGTTTTCAAGCTTGTGTATATCAGTGTCTCTCACATGTGTCTTATAATGTCCAATGCCCAGATACTATATATACTATAGTGTAGTATACTATGCACTCGAATGGGACATCTGGCCAAAGATGTTTATGCTCATGCAGCACAAACACTTAGGAGCTATTCAGAAGGTGACTTGCCACTCACCTTGATGAAGATCACTTCCCAAATGCATGCTCTACAAAGTATCCTGGAGTAGCAGATGAGGCTCGTATGGCCTGCCACATTTTATACTGACAGCTACCCAAATAGTAAGAGTTGATTCCGGGGAAATGACCATAGTTTCTGAATAGAAAAGCTTTTGGCATTTCCCCTTGTTTATCATGGTACTTATTGCAGTTCCCTCAGGACTGTGGATTCCTTGCTTGGTCAATCATTGGTGCATATCCCATTCTATCCTTGAGAGTACTTCCCCACGTTTGACTCCTTTAGGAGTCAAAAATGCATGGTTTGGAAGTACTTCCCCACGTTTGACTCCTTTTAGGAGTCAAAAATGCATGGCCCCAACTCGGTTTGACTGCTTTAACAATGACGTTTTGTGAAAACACATGTGATACTAATTTTTGATAAAGTTCCTCACATTCATCTAGGTCCCGACAAAATAACTTCAATAGGAAAGCTCATATGACAGCTGTGCATACACCTCAAATGCAGTCGAAGAGCTGAAGAACTGGCTTCTAAGCAAGCTTAACTCATTTTGGAAGTATCTGAAGAGCAACCACACAACCCCCTTGCTCTTCTGCCATCAATTGTGAGAATTTGGATAGCTCTTCCTTTCATTGTTTTCATGTAGCCAATTAAGGCCTGAAGAGCACCATTCTTGTATTAATTGTAATAAATATAGACCAATTCTTTCCATGGAAGTCACTTCTTTTCCCTCAAGAAATTACAGTAGATGAAGAGTCAGTTTTTTGATCCTATTAACATAGATCTTTGGGTCCGTTGTTCTATGTTTGAACTAAAGCCCGGGTTCTGTCATTAATACCCTTATAATCTTTTCTTTCTGAAGAGACAAATCCTTTTTTTTTTTTCTCTGCTTTTTTGCCTTTTTGTCTTTGCCATAGCCCACACAGCTTTCATCCCCTGTTTTTGTTCTCCTGACCCAATCAGATTTTGATTTGGGGATAGGCCAACTAGTGTAACTAGCTATCGAGTTTGCATACCTCCAATGGGATAAGAAAGTGAGCAGTACTTTCTTAGTAGAAACTGGAAGAATCTCAGCTGTCCAGTGGGGCTTGCAGGCTTTTCCACAGCGTATAAAGAAAATATAAGCATAGCTTCTTGTCAGTCAGGATGCCAGGACCTGGAGAACTGGATTTTTCTTCTTCAGTGTTTTTATATTCAATTTCTGATTTATCCTAGCAATGTTTATTTTCCTTTTAATAAGGCATGTTTCCCCTGACATTTGAAGTATGAATTAATATGATTTGATAGAAGCTGCAATGACTTCAAATTCCGTGGTTATACTGTATAATAAAAGGCTTCACTCACTTCCCCCTATCTTCATCTTCATTCATACCGTGGCTTTTCTTTTCTGGAAAACTATTTTCTGCTGCATTGAACACTATACTTTTTCAGAGATTTAATGGTTTAATGGTTTTCTGTTTTAACCAGCCACTAACTGACCCTTTTTAAAATATCCTAGAACTTGGCTTAACTTGAGCTAAATGTGAAATCATTTCATTCTGATTGCCAAAAACAGACTTTGAAACAAAGTTCAAAGTTCTTTTTAAAATAGGACACATGGAGGCATCTGGGTGGCTAAGTCAGTTAAGTGTCAGACTCTTGGCTTCAGTTCAGGTCATGATCTCAGGGTCCTGAAGAATCTGCTTCACTTTAATCCATTTATATCTTATTTTGCCTGGATGAAAACCTCTTTGTGGACTGATGTGACTTATCCTCCAATAATGTTTGAGTGAGCACAAAAAAAAAGCAGCTGCTTCTCTGCTTCCCACCAGACTTCTTGCATCCAAAAAGACTTCTTGGATGCAGGTTGCAACTGTTCCTGCAGCACTAGTAACTTTCCTCTTCCCAGCACTGATATTGACTAGAGCTGGCCTCCATCAGCTGAGTCCCAACACAAAGGAAGAGCAGCAGCCAAGGGGCCACCCCTCATCAGTTCCATTCCACCCCCAGCAAGAAGTCAGGTTAAGCTTTACTTTCCAATGTTTCCAAGGGTAGAATCCAACTAACAAATTAAATCCTGGCAATGCAACTGGACAGGATTTTCCACTACTGAAGGGTGGGGCAGCTGATCATTATCTTTTCTCCCAATTTGTTAATTTGCCTTTATTGTCCTTTACTAGTGATACCAACACCCTATTCAGTTGATTCACCTGCAAACCCAAGAGATATCCTTTGTTTCTTCTTGTTCCTTCTCACCCACTTGGCATTAAGAACTATGTGCACTGTTCATCTCGTTGATAGTTCTTTTTTGTCTTCTTCCTCCTTTCTTACCTGTACCTGGTACACTTTGCCGGCTTTTGTCTGGATTACTGCAGTAGTTTCTTGAATGATTTTCCACATCCCTAGTCTTTTTCCCTTTAAATGTATACCTTTAAAAGCCACCAGGGTATCTGAAATGTAAATCTGATCCGTCAATTTATTTTTTAATCCCTCTTCTTCCATCCCACCCCCAGCCCAGCTTAGCCTAGACAGTGATCACAAGTGTTCGGAAGATTTTATCCTCATGGGTAATTTGAGTTCAGTGTTTTTAAATAATCTGAATTTGAGTATGTTTAGGACTGTGCTTACACTCCTCAACTTTGCCCCCACAACTTCTTCCTTATCCCTAATCATTGTAATTACCTAACTGGTCCTGAAGGAATTTGGAATCATGACTTCTGGGCTGTAGATATAGAGTCCTAGCCTCCTAATGAGGCTTAAAGTCCTCCTCCTTCTGACCCTTACCTCTCCAGCCCCATCTTTCATACTTTAATGCTAAACAAACAAAACAAAACAAAAAACCACATAGAGTGTGTTAATTTTCACCTTAGAATGTCTTTGCTCTTTGAATCAGGTCAGGATTTGGCTCCTCTAGGAGAGAGAAGCTAGAATAAGTACCTCTTCTTCCTACCACTTCACATGCAGCATCTCATATTAAAACTCTGTTTGCCATCAGTCTCCTCCATCAGACTGCAAGCTTTTTGAAGGTAAGGACTGTATAATATTAATATTAAAGGCCAAAGCCAAAATTCAGTGTCTTATAGACACAGTGTCTTAAAATTTTGATTAATAGATTTTTGATTCTAAACTTGGGAAAGCAGCTGGCAGAAAGTATCCAAGGAACATCCTTAAATTTATCTAGATGGTTGCTAGAATCAAGGAGATGGACATTTTCAATTTTGTCCACAGGAAAGATAGACAAGTAGGGACCCCATGAATGTACATTTACACCCACCGGAGGCTCAAAGCGAGGTGCTTGCTTTTCTTTGGCTGTCTTGTCTTTCTCCGAAGATTTATCTTTGCCTTTTCTTGTTTTGGAAGTTCCTGAAGATTTTTGCCCCTCACTAATAGTATGGGAATCCGGGCTTCCTAAGGTGACTAACTCCTCGTGTTTCTCTCCATGAGCTAGAGAGACATAAAAATGGAAACCAGTGAATCGTAAAAATAGAATCATGTCACGCAGGAAAAGGGGAGTAGGTCAGGAAAAAAGTTGTTAATTTAAGAGTTTTGGATTTCTTTTCCTTTTTAAAAAAAATTGTATAAAGATCTGTGTGATTCTCTTTTACAAAACAGAGATAATTCACACATGGTACACCACTGAAATTATAAATCAGTAGGTTTTGATATTTGTAAGCCTATTCAAAAATTATCACTATCTAATTCGTTTCCAGTCTGGATCCTTTCAGTAAATTTTCTTGCCTAATTTCCTTGGCCAGGATCTCCACTACAATAATAAATTTATTTATCTCTGCTATAATATGTATTATTCTCTTCCCTCTGCTTGCTCAAAGGAGGATGTGAAGGGTTTTACCTTATGTTCTATTACCTGTTTCTAACAACTACATATCCAAGTGGCAAAGGAACAAATGATATTTGTTGAATCCCTACTATGTTTATTTTTATCATTCTCAAAGCCCCAACAGGGCATATTCAACAATTTGCTTATGTTGGGAGTTGAGTGATCATTCAAACATGAGTTCAAAGAACATGTAAGCCCCTTCCAAAAATGGAATCTGTAAGTCATCCCACTAGCAAAGTAAAATAGTAATTGTCAGGAATCCAGTTCTTATCAATGACGTAGTGCCAGTTATTAGTGATTTTCAAATTAGGGTATATCATCCTCATGACTGCAGAGGGACTGTAAGTACCACAGTTCTCTAAGGGAGCGACTTGTCTTACTGCCAGCAATCCCAGTTGCTGAGAAATGTTACACTAGGGAAAATTTTTTGGTCATATAACCAAGTGAGTTGGGGTGAATCTTGGATCAACTATTCAATAGGTTTACTTTGGCAGGTTTATTACAGTCTTTTGATTTTGTTTTCTTTTCTGTATAATGGAGAAGTTAATACCATGCCTACGGGGCTTAAAATAAACTACATAGGGAATTTAAAATAGGACTGGACCTAGTATCATACACACTGGGTTTTTAAGATATTAAAACTTAGCTGAAATTAAACCTCAAACTGCCCCATTAAGTATTTCTGGGGTTCTTTTTTTCTTACTAACCGTAGGTCTTAGAGTTTCAGTCATATATTTAGATGTATTTGACTCCCTTCAAATTGACATATTCTAATATTCAAGTTTACATATGTGAACATATTGTATGGTGTCAGGTATACAGCAGATGCACACCACTGTCTTCCTTTACATTATTAATATAGAATAAAATAATTTCCTATTCTTTAATAGCATACAATATAGTAACTTTCTCACAAGTTGCAAGTCCTTTAAAAGCCGTAATACCATTATATACTTCATTTTGATCCCTAACTTCACCTAGTATAATTCTGAATTCATTATATGTATTCATATCAGATTGTTAATAAGTAAAACTTAATAGGGAAACTGTATGTGTTTAGAGCATATTTATCAATAAGGTATAAGAATAAATACCCTACTAATTCAAAACCTATGAAAAATGTGACCTCACGTTGTATATTCATGTAATTAGCAGAGTTCTAGAGTAAATGACCATTGAAATAAACTAATATACTCCTTGCAGAGAAGAAATGCCTGGGCAGTAACTATTGATGAAATGAACTTGAAAATACCTTTAGCATTACAACTTTAGTTTTCCTCTTTCTTTATCTTACATTTATCCAGAATACAGTAGACATAAATCTTCAGTAGGTAATAAAAAAATTACAGAAACATATTTTTATGATTAAAATTCAGTGCTTAGATTTATGGATCCAGGAACTTAAAAAAGTGGCTGGAATTTGAACATTAGCATAATTTCTAAACTAGAATACTTGCTCAGGATTAAGTATACATTTACCAAGTGTGATTGTACTTGGTACATGTAAACAGGAAAATCTTTTTTTTTTAAGATTTTATTTATTTATTCATGAGAGACACAGAGAGAGAGAGACAGAGAGGCAGAGACACAGGCAGAGGGAGAAGCAGGCTCCATGCAGGGAGCCTGATGTGGAACTTGATCTCTGGACTCCAGGATTACGCCCCAGGGCGAAGGCAACACTAAACTACTGAGCCACCCAGGGAACCCCGTAAACAGGATAAATAGATAGATGGATAGCTAGCTAGCTAATCTGATTACGTTTGGTTTCTTCAAAGACTTTGAAATGGAAACACCATGCATATATTGTGCCTAAGGAAGAACAATATACTGTTAATTAGAGTTAAGAAAATAATATTATAGTCCTGCTAATAAAATTGGGTGGGACTTAAAAACCAAAGTCTTTTGAGAACGATAAAGTTTATATGTGTCTTTGCAAATAGACTAGAATTTGAAAGGAGCAGGCCAATAACACAAAAATGTAACATACTGGCAAAAGGACTTTCAAATAACAACACAACTAATTATTTATGAAGGTAGATGATATCACAAAGTGTTACCTGCTCCAGATCCTCTAATTTGTACTTCCTTAAGAGAAAGTCACCTGTCGCAGCAAGCAATTTCTACTAAAACTTATGTATTGAAATATACTAAAGGTGGCACTGTTGTCTCATGTTAACCAGAAGACAAGTTTCCTAAAAATTTATAACATAAATATTCTAAGTTGAACATAGGTATATTTCAGGCCATATTTTTTATCATGGGTTATAAAGCTATGAATTTTTGGAAAAAAATTATATATCTTATTTCTCATAGAATTTGAATGTTGAATTTAAATCAATAAATGTGGCAATATTTCCATTGAATTTAGGAAGCACATGAAATTTTAAATTAGAACACCAATATATTAATGAAAAAAAAGCCACTTGATCAATTTCTTCTTGATCTAAAGCACTTACAATTGAAAAAGTAAGCTAAAAATTGAAAAGATTAGTAACAATTTTTCTAAAATACATCATACCCTTAAAAATTGAAGTTGATAGGTCTTGAGCTATAAATACAACTGGCACATAGAAGTTGACATATCGATATGTTTTCATTTAAACAAACTGGCTGCCTACAAATCCACATTTATAAACATGATACAGATTATTCTGAATCCAAAAGCTTCTTAACTTTCATAAGATTGACCAACATATGCTTTCAAATAGAAAAAAATTTCCTAGTTCATTTGAAATACAATTCAATTCTGAATTTATTTAGTGGCTGCTTTCAGAAGCAAATGTATGATACAAGGCAACATGTAATTTAATTTTAGCAGTTGTTCATTCACACATAAAATTGTCAAATGCGATGTCAAAAAAGAAGATGCAATTATTCCGAAAAACTCTTTTCTAGTTGGGTACATAATAATGAGAATACCATTTCTTTGAGGGTGACTAGATTCTAGGAACTTTACACATATTATCTTGAAACTTCACAACAACCTTGAAAGATAGGAGTTATTATCTAATGTCTCAGGTGACAAATAACCCAGTTTCAGATAGCCTAAGGCATTCTAGGTGCTATGCTGTATTTCTCCATTTATTAGTAATTCCTTTTCTCTTCCTTCTTTTTTTATTTTTTTATTGAGGCATAATTGATGTATAATATTGTATTAGTTTCAGGTAGACAATGTAACGATTCGATATTTGTGCATATTGCAAAAACGATCACCACCATAAGTCTAATAAATACTAATTTTAAAATAGCTTAATTTATATTACTAATTTTGTATCATTACCCAACTGGATACTTTACATTATACTATTTGATGAATTATACTACTGTGTTTATTTCAGATACTAATTTTTTAACTTCCTCTAGAGTTTGACATCTATTAATATATATAAAATATATGAAATACGATAGTTTGTCATATTGGTCTGTTTATTGGAACTGCAACCATGTTAGACAACTTGAAGTTGAGAAACCTAAAAGATCTTCAGAAAAAACATGAGAAGACCCTTTATGCAAACTTGTGTGTTTAATAAAGAAATACAGATAGTTCCCTAAATAAAGATGTTTATTGAGGACACAATAAAGATCTGGATTGGTACTATCATATATTACTTTTTCCATCCCAAAACCTTTGTTAGATAATCAACTCCCATTCAAAATCCTAGCTATGCCTGTAATTAGCTGTGT
The DNA here is from genome assembly GCF_053574225.1 of Canis aureus. Taxonomy (NCBI): domain Eukaryota; kingdom Metazoa; phylum Chordata; class Mammalia; order Carnivora; family Canidae; genus Canis; species Canis aureus. The sequence continues at coordinate 38,397,082 of NC_135611.1, read as the reverse complement.
GACCATGGGCATATTCCTTAAACAGAGTGTTCTGCCTCAGTGTTCCCATATGCAAAATGATAACAGTTACAGCATCTACCTCATAGATTGATGTGAGGATTCATGGGGTCAATATACATAAAGCCTTCACAAACCCTCTGATGTAAATGTTAGCAGGTACAACCCCTACCACCATTAGTACTATGTCAATACTACTAGTTAGAAAGTCTCTAAAGGACAAAATGGTATAGTGGAAAGGTTGTGGGCTTTGGAATAAGTCAAACTTAGGTGAAAATCTTTGCTGCTTCCATCTGTGTAAATATAGGCAAGTTACTTACAGCATCCAAACTTCACTTTCTCATGTGTAAAATCAGGATGGTCATTAACTACTTCTCAGATTTTTTTCATGAGAATTGAGGATCATATATGAAAAGTAAACAGCACAGTAAGAGGCACATAATGGCACTAAAAAGATCATAATTTAATAACTAAACTTCTAGATCTCTCCAGTGGTTTTTTTTTTTTTTTTTTTTTGCTTATAAAATAACAATTACATTCTTTTTGGCTTGATTTGCTTTGATTAAAATAGTAAAAGCTTCTGATTTATACATTTTAAATTTGAAATTTTATCTTTAGATACTAAAAAATATAAATGAGACATAACCACTTTAACATATTAGTATGTACTCTTCATTTTCTTTTCTTTGTATACCCACTTTTGCTCTCTGACACACTCATATAATTTTGAAGAGTAGTGACATTTTAGGATCACTAATGTCTAACAGCAGATGAAGTCCTTATGTTAACAATAAAGAATTTCTGTGAACTTAGCACAAAAAAACATTTTTGAATCTTTCTTCCCCATCATTCCTGACCAAGGTCAAGAAGGAGAATGGCCTTGAATAGTGAGACATGTGCATAGGGCTTTCCTGGTTGCTCTGTTCCTCATGTTCCTCTGACAGACATTAGCCTCTCTCCAGCCCTGAAGGTCAAAACAGTCTCCTGTATATCTTCTGAGACATGATCTTCTTCTCACCATTGTCATTTCCAAAGCAATGGTTCACTTCCCCTGCTTGGTATTCTTCAGGACTTAATCATACAAACTATTTCATACCCCTTCCCCCAACTCCACTTTATTATTTTTTGAAGTTTCTTTTTTCAAGATTTTATTTATTTATTTGAGAGAGAAAGCACATGTAGGAACAGGGTTGGGGGCGGAGGGAAAGGGAGAAGCAGACTCCCTGCTGAGCAGGGAGCCTGACACGGGACTCCATCCCAGGACCCTGAGATCATGAAATGAGTTGAAGGCAGACACTTAACTGACTGAGCCACCGAGGCACCCCTTAGCTCCACTTTAAAGTGTCATTTCTTCTCTTTCCAAATATCCCCCAGTTGACATAAATTTACATAATTCACACAATTTATGTATATTGGGAACAAATTTCTAATTATTGAAGAAAATATACACAGAAACTTAAAAACTTGCATTTCACTAGACTTGAGGGTATTTGAAGATACTTTGCACCTTTTTAGACGTTAGAAGTTCACCTTGGAGAGTTGGAAAGAAAGCACCTCATTCACTATTCTAACAGCATTATTCAATGTCCTTGCTACCTTTCCTGAACAGCTTAAATGTTTTCACAATTATCTCCTTTCTCAGTGTGCATTCTTCCATCTTGCTGGAACATTATTCAGAAACAGGTGTTCCCCATGAACTAGATCCTCAATTGAATTTAGAAAGATTGTTTCTGTTGTTTCCTTTTCATGATTTAAACTGGGATTATTTATTCCCTGTCATGTGGATCTGAGTTCACACTGATCATTGCTATAAACAACAGTAGCATGACTATTTTGAGCTTGTTGAGACAGGCATAACAGAATATTATAATATAGAAATCAGAAGCATAAAGAGCTACAGACAACTCATGAAAGAGCCCACACAGACAAAAAAACAAACAAAAACAAACAAACAAAAAAAAACCCCTGGGATTTTATTCACAGTCTCTGACCTATTAAAATCACTGGTACCCAGAACTGTAATGTAAAATCTAGTAGTACTATACATTTTCCTTAAAAAACAAAAAACAAAATGCTATCTTTGCTGAACACGCATCATACACACATGCTCACACAAAATAGTGCCATTTTTGTATTATTTTGACCTATTTTTATAATCATGAATATTTTATTGGCACATGGATCTTTAGCATTAAATATATAATCTACTATATTATATATTATCTACATCTTTATAGGAGGGTGAGACAAAATCACCCAGTAATTTGCATCACCCATTATTTCAAGCAGATTTCTATTGATTTATACCAGAAAAATATCTAGATTTTTTTAGCATAGTATAAACTATGAGACTTTGATTTGTACTCTAGAGAAAGTGGAGATAATGACTAAGTTAAAGGAGTTTTCAGCTTCCATATGCCATTTATTCATATTATCATTGTGTTCTTTTCTGGAAGACAAGAATTTTATATTGAAGTCTTATCTGCTCTGTATTTAAGATTATTTCAGATATTCTCAGTGGCACTGGGCAGTGGGGGTACTATTGCCTCTGGGAGGAGAGGTAGAGGCAGAATGAAGAGATGTTTCAGATAAACTCATATTCTATGAATTTACCTAGGGGATTATGAAAGGGTGTCTGCCTTTGGGATTTTATGTACATCATTAGTAACCTGTGGCACAGCTACTGGTTCAAGAAACAAATTTTGAGCACCAGAATTTGCTCCAGGTTAAGCACAAAACACATGTGGATAGCAAAAAGGTGGTAACAAAGTGGCTCTGGTGCCACTACTTTCTCTACATGTGTCCATGCTAAACACCAGGCCAGGATGCTATTAGAACTTAAACACTCTTGCTGTTCCTGGCACAGCAGGTTCATGCATTTGTTCACTAGATATTTACTAACAACTTCTATCTGGTTCTAGAGATGCATAATGAGGCTGAAGCATAGTCCCTTTCCCAGTGAGAGAGGGGCAGTGAGAAGGCAGACAAGTTTAAGATTCCCATAGAGTGCCACATGTTCTATGGACACACACTAGATACATGACAAAGGAAATGGGGACTCTCAGTATCATTTAATTTCATATATTTTCTTTGGCTTTTATGTTGCACCATAGAATCTGTCCCTTCTTACAAAGATTTAGTTCAATAATAATAATTTTCTCTTAATTTTGGTGATAAACCTTTATCAAGCCTTTACATGAACAGGTTCATGCATTTAGTATAAGCAAGCAAATGTGTGAACAGGGTTTTTTGACAATCAGTGAATAGGGGCAATAGTAGTAGTAAGAGTAGCTTAGATGTATCCTTTCATTCACTTATTCAACAAATTTGGAGTGATTACTGTGTGCACAGTCTGCACTATGGATAATGCAAGATTAAACAGGCAAGACTCCACAGAACTCCCTGTCCTCAATGGTATTATGTGCTAGTGAGAACTACTGTGGACTCTTGAACAACCTGGGTTTGACCTGCATGGGTCTACTTTGAGATCTTCTTTTTCTAATGCATCAAATTTCCTACTCAGGAATATTGAGAGTAGTTTATATTTGAAAAAATAAACTTGAATCCTCTCACTTGGAGATTATCTTTCTATTAAATATTTTAAGAACTAATCTTCAAGAATTATACTATCTCAACAACTTACACAAATATCATTTATAACAGAAAAGTCTTCTGTACGCTTCTTAGATAATCATCAAGTAATTTTTACTAACTGCACAAAGAAAGTTTAAACAAGGCCCAAACAATCATTTATTTTTAGTTCTTATAGCGAAGCAGCAAAGATTTTGAAACATAATCAGTTAACAAAACAGAAAATGCCACTAGATATGAAATGCAAATTTTAAGCAATAATGTTTTATTAAAAATTAATAACATGATTAATTTACTAGTAAATACTTTATATGAAATATAAAGTATGTGACTAACATTTAGGGTGACATACCTTTGCTATCACTTTTCTCCAATTCTTTTAGTGCTTGAACAAATGTCAGCTGACTTTCAGTAAGAGGCCAACTGTTATACAATACCAAACACTGTATGATATATTTGTTGACCTGTGAAATAAAATGCAATGTTTAAGCACAAACAAAAAGAATAAACATAGTATATGCCTAATAAACACACAATAAATGCATAATTTTCTGGATCACATATTCATAATTTGATTGAATACTATCACAGTTCTCCAAAATTTTGCAAGATCATATTGTCTACAAAACTTGTCCTCACATCCCCACCAACACCTGCCATTATATAGGCTAATATTTAAATTTTTGCATCCATGTTTAAAGATTTTTTCTTCTTTTTTTGTGAGTTATTCTTTTGCTCTTTTTCTAACTTTTTGCTTCAATTGCTTAGCTTGTTTTTAATCATTTGTGCTTCCTGATGAATTAATTTGAAAGTGAATTCTGAAAGCTACTTTAGATGTGGTTACAAATTTTGATTTGTATCTTTTAGTTGTTACTGAGTTCTTTGTATTCATAATTTTTTTTGATGCTCTCTGTAACTAAAACTTATTCAGCATATTTTATTTTGCTTACACATTTATGGGATTTTAGGCTGTTATTTAATTTCTATATTACTGCACTCTGTTCAGATGACATCAGTATAATATAGTTTGGTTTTTATTGAGGCTTCCTATGTGTGTATGAAAAAGTATATTCGCTATTAGGTGAAATATTCTATAAAAATATCTAAAGAATCAAGCTTATACTTAAATTTTTCAAGCCTAGTGATCATACGTATTTTTTCAGCTTGATCTTTTGGTTTCTGAGAGTTGTGTATTAAAGTCTTCAATATTAACTAACTTTATTTTTCTCTGTAGTTCTAAACAGTTTTTGCTTTTTATTCATTGACTCTGGACAGCTGGGCTATGCTATATGTAAGTTATGGTCATATTTACTTGTTATATTCTTCCTTTTATTTTTACACAATATCCTTCATGAATTCTATGCACTGAGATTAATATATCATCACAGTTTTCTCATTCCAACTTTAAGTTTTCTGTGTCATTTTGTTTAAAAGTGTCGCTTTTAGGGTAGTTATCATTGGATCTTAATTTTTAATCTAACATTAGTTTTTTATTCTTTTCATTGATCAATAATTCACTTATTAATTAACTAATTAATGACAATAATTGTACTTATTGTCATCAGTCATATTAGGATTAACTTTTGGCTTTTTATTTTTATTAATTTTTGCTTGTTTTATTTCTGGATACATTTTGTTTTTTCTCTGTTACTTGAAATTACATGAATTGTCCCTTATTTTATATGTACATATATATTTTTAAACTTACGGTATATGCAAATTAGTTTTTATTAATATGTTATCTTTTTCATAATTATAGAGCCTTATAACTCATGTATGATATTTACATCTACATTATACGGCTAGTGTACACATTAAACTTGCCATATATTTTAACATCTTGGCAAAGAGAAACTGTTAAACGATGTTCAATCCCTTGATTCCGATATACACTGGTGGCATTGCAGATAGAAAGTATCATATACATTGACAAATTTTAGGAAAAGAATCATTGTTATTTTTGTTGAATTTTTAGGAGTAATACCATTCATTAAAGGATTCTCTTAAACACAAATATACCTGCTGTGGAGTGCTAACAGTTTCTTCTGTGATGGGCACATTGATAATTTCCTCGTCCAAAAGAGGCTGACCAGTGTCTACTACTATACTTGCAGGTCTACCCTTATAGGATTTCTGACTTCCCTGGGTAGATTTCTTCTTAATGTACAATTCTTGCTCTTTCTTGGATGCAGCATGCATTAAAAGAATTTGCTTGCTAGCTGAATAGGGGAAAAATATTAGACTTCAGTTAAATTGTGTGAATTGCATAGTTATGATCAACTGTGTTATTTAGGTGTATCCTTTCATAAGACATTCAAAGGAACGGGTCAATTTGTTTGATTTTAATGAGATAAAAAGCAATATTCCTGGCTTTTGGGAGATATTCTGGTCTTAAAGAAATTTACTATAATAGCATGTCATTTGCAGAGAGCAATGCATATTCTGAGCAACCACTGACTGCTGAAAGAATATATAAAAATTCAATAATTTTTCATTCATTTTGTGTCATTTGAGTGACACTAAACTAATACCATATACCCTAGCTTCTTCAGTGTTTAATACACTATGTATGTGTGTGTTATTACACTTATGTAAAACTCCTATTTTATTTTTAATTTTTATATTCATTCTTTTGTAACTAAAAGATAATAAAAGTACCATTTGGAGGGATAAAAAGAGAAATGTGCTGAATGTCATTAATTGATTAAACATATATTGAGATAACATAAGGAAATGACACAGAGAAACTCCAGTTCTTGGCAGGACAAAATAATGGGCATTGAATTTACTCAAAACCATGAAAAAAATAAAATTAGACAAAATTTATGAGTAACTGTTTTCAGTCATTAAATAATATACAACTCAGAGCTGTAATCCTTGAAAGAAATAAAACATACAAAAAGATCTCTCCACTTCTGTAGATTTCTGCCTGTAGATTTCTCGACTGTGGCACAGAGAAGTAGAGTCCAAACAGTGCACAACAATGTTGTCAGGCTCAGGAAGCAAGATTGTAATTTGAGGCTCCTGAGGCCACTAAAATTTGTGAGGCAAGGTACAAGAGGGCAGGTATCTGAGCCACAAAGGAGCCCAGAAATAAGCATAGGGCTTATAAATAAAATAAAGACTTGGGTCTTTAACTTAATTGTAAACTTCATTTATACAAATATCTAATGGTGCCTGGCAGACAACACCTAGGAGATAATGAGCTTAGTGATTCTGAAGTTTGCACAGTGTTGAGAGACATTGAAATCCTGCCAAAGTAAGGAAAATTGAATACACAGGGCATCAGTTGAGACTCAAGAAAGGCTACTCTTTAAGGGTACTACAATGAACCCTAGAGTAATGGAAGCTCTAAACCCAATTTAAGGGATCCCTGGGTGGCGCAGCGGTTTGGCGCCTGCCTTTGGCCCAGGGCGCGATCCTGGAGACCCGGGATCGAATCCCACGTTGGGCTCCCGGTGCATGGAGCCTGCTTCTCCCTCTGCCTATGTCTCTGCCTTTCTCTCTCTCTCTCTGTGTGACTATCATAAATAAATAAAAATAAATAAAATAAAATAAACCCAATTTAAGAAAACTTAGAACCAAGTCTTGGGAGGATTAAGCTAACCTCTCAATAAACTACTTAAATTTAAAACTCTTTTAATGAAGAGAGCATAATCTTAACTCAACAATGTAGCATGTATGATGTGCAGCACACAATCAGTATGATGTGAAGAAGTCAAAAACAGGAACATAATTTGAGAAAAAAGTCAATAGATATAATGGTATGGCTGACACAGATGTTGGAGTTAGTACTAAAACAAAACCAACAAAAAAACTTTAGCAAACAAAAACTTTAAAATAGCTATTAGAAACATGTTTAAGGATTTAAGAGAAAAGATCAACATAAGGGAAGAATAAATGGTGAATATTAACAGAAAAACGAAATAGAGAATCAAACAAAATTTAGGGTTGGACTATACCTGGAATGACACATTCCTAGATGGACTTTAAAAACACATAGTCATGTCAGAAGAAAATATTTGTAAACTTGAAGATAAGTAATCAAAATGATCTAAATAGAAGTGGACAGTGAAAAAAAAATGAACAGAGGCTAACTGCCCCTGGTATTATATTATATTATTATATAATAATAATATAATATTATTATATTATAATGAGTAGAATAATGATACCTTCAAGAAGATAGGCCTATCCAGAATGTGAACTTATTTGACAGAAGGTATTTGAGGCTATGATTAAGGTAAAGATCCTGATAAAGAAGATGTTGTATATGTATACAATGGAATATTACTCAGCCATTAAAAATGACAAATTCCCACTATTTGCTTCGACAGGGAGGGCCCTGAAGGGTATTATGCTGAGTGAAATAAGTCAATCGGAAAAAGGACAAACATTATATGGTCTCATTCATTTGGGGAATATAAAAATTAGTGAAAGGGAATAAAGGGAAAGGAGAGAAAATGAGTGAAAATATCAGTGAGGGTGACAAAACATGAGAGACACCTAACTCTTGGAAATGAACAAGGAGTAATGGAAGGGGAAGTGAGGGGGTTGGGGTGACTGGGTGATGGGCAATGAGGAGGGCACTTGGTGGGATGAGCACTAGGTGTGTTATGCTATATGTTGGCAAATTGACTTCCAATAAAAAAAAAGTTTTGTTTTTTTTTTTAAAAAAAGGTAAGAATCCTGAGATGAGATCAGCCTGGAAGAGCATAGGCCCTAAATCTAATGATGGGTGTGAAAAGGAGATAACACAGAGTCACATAGAAAGAAGAAGGCTATGTGGAGACAGAGGCAGGGATTGCCAAAAGTGTGCAATCACAAGCCAAAAAACGCCAAGAGCCACCAAAAACTGGAAGAGGTAAGGAAAGATTCTCTTGTAGAAACTTTGAGGGCAATGTGGCCTTGACAACACCTTTATTTTGGACTTTGACTTCCAGAACCGTAAGGGAATGAATTTGTGTTGGTTTAAGCCACCCAGGTTGAGTAATTTGTTACAACAACACTAGGAAATTAATACAGATATCAAGTGATCTAAAGCACATGTATTCTTAGTCCTACATGGCAATACTATAAAAACAAAATATTTAGGTATGAATTTAATAAATATTGTAAAATCTGTACATTGTATGTATAAAACAGAGTTGAGAGAGAAATTAAAGACTAAAATAGGTTTAGAGAGATACTATGTTCGTGGGACCAGCAAATTCATTTTGTTAAGATGCCAATTCTCCCCAAGTTCAACACAATCCCAATCAAAATCTAAAGCTACAATTTTTAAGAAAATGTGGTGTTGGACTAAGAGTGAATATTGATTGATTGAATATCAATTGATCAAAATAAAGTTCCAAAATAGACCCATGCATACATATTCAATTGAGTTTTGATAAAAATGTCAAGGGAATTCAATGTATAAAATAATGTCCTTCCAACCTATAGTGCTAGAACAACTGGATGTCCATACGGGAATAAAAAAAACCCTTGATCCTCTACCTTCATTATATACCAATATTTGAAATGAGTCAATAAATTAAACATAGGTGGAAAGATTATTATAGAATAAAATATGACACAATATTCATGACCTTGGATTAAGAAAGATTTCTTAGATAAAACACAAACTGCACTAGTAATATTTTCTAAATGATGACTGACTTCATTAAAATTAAAACCTTTCATTGCTAAGGAAATGAAAAGATAAGAGATCATATTTTTAAAGTATATATTTGATAAAGATTCATATCCAGAATATATAAAAAAAAAAGACAACCCATTAAAAATATGGCTGGAGGGCAGCCTGGGTGGCTCAGCGGTTTAGCGCTGCCTTCAGCCCAGGGCCTGATCCTGGAGACCCAGGATGGAGACCCTTGTCAGGCTCCCTGCATGGAGCCTGCCTCTCCCTCTGCCTGTGTCTCTGCCTCTCTCTCTCTCTCTCTCTCTCTCTCTCTCTCTCTCTCTGTGTGTTTCTCATGAATAAATAAAATCTTTAAAAAATATATGGCTGGAATGATTAGATACTTCATTATGGTATATGTATAGTCAAAAAGCACATGTATGACCAATAGGCTCAACATCATTAGTCAACAAATTTAAACCACGAAGAAATAGCACTACATACCCACCAAAATGATTAAAATAAAAACATTAACAAAAATGTTGGCAAAAATATGGAGAAGCCAGAACTCCTATACTTTGCTGATGGTAGTATAAAATGATATAGTCCTTTTGATTAATTTTTTTGCCAAGTTAAAAAAAGATAAAATATACATATGTCAAGCCAGGGCACATTAATTCAACTCCTGGGTATTGATTCAAGAAAAATGAAAACAAATGAAAAGTATTTAATAATAATACTTCTACAAAGTACTCCATAATATAAAAAGAAATACAGTGGCAACAACAGGAATGTATCTTAAAAACATTACCCTGAGCTAAAGATTACCACTGCCAAAAGAGAACTTATATGGTTTCATGAAGTTCTAAACAGGTAAAATTAGCCTACTCTGATGAAAATGTGAACAGTGGTTACCTCTTTGGAGACTGGAGGAATTGAATAGAAACGGCCTTGAGAGATCTTTGTGAGTAATAAAAATGTCTACATATTGTTAGAGATGTGGGTCACACTAGTGTATGCACTGACCAAAATTCATCAAATTAGATTTGCACTTTTTGCTCTATGTAAATTACACTTTGATTAAAAGTTAAGAATGAATGATACAACATTTCTACCTTTGAGAAGTAATTTATTCATTACTTCCTTCAGCCATTAAATCCTTCATTCAACCCATTCATTCAACCACATATCAAAAAAAGGGAAAATTTTCCTTAATATATGAAACTCTACAAATCAATCAGAAAAAAACCCTAGCTAATTCCAATAGAAAAACAGGCGTAGCACACAGAAAAATTTACAAAGAAAATACAAAAGAAAGAAATAAGATATATAAAAACATACATGCTTGAACTTCACTAACTCTAAGTATAATATAAATTAATATTTTTAGCAGTCAGACTGACAAGTCAAAAATATGATATATAAAAATAAAGGATAAAATAAGGTAAGGTTACACAAACTTAGTGGAGGGCAATTTGACAATATATACCAAAATTAAACTGTATGTACCCTTTGACCTCATAGCTCTACATCTAAGCATTTATCCGATATATATGCCTATACATGTTCAGAAAATTCTATACACAGGTTTAAACAAAACAACTCAGCATTCTTTGTGTAAATATAAAATTAAAGTTGTCAGAAATCACTATCAGTAGGAGACTGATTACATTAATAATGGTAGATCAATAAAATGGAGCCTTATACATCCATATCAAATAAAATATTTTACTATCCCTAGTCCATTGCACTTCCTCAAAGACTCAATTTCTTAGATTGTAAAATATGTAGAAAATTATAAATTTGATATTAACCCTACAGTATGAGCACTGTTATAAGATTTTATTCCTGAAAATTATATGAAATATATTGGCATTCTTTAAAATTCCCATGAGATAAAGCAAAACCTGAAGAGGCCTATATTTAAGATTTTGTTACTGGGTCACTTCAGAGCCTTCTACATTGTTGCAGTAGAGTTTATTCTTTAGTACAATAGAATGTCTGCTTACAGAATAAATGTTATAGTCTGCTATATCCTATTCTACTACAAATATAACGTGCACACACACACATACATTTTTTTTTGCATGTTCTTCTGGTGGGGGTATGCCAGAAATACAAGTTGTAAAGAATTCACAAATTAATATGTTTCCAAGAGAAGAAACTGAAAAATATTTAGAAAGAAAAAGGAATTTCAATGTCTACTTACATAATTCCTACATACAACTTAATAGCATCCCTTTAAAACAGGATGGCTCCTGTTTGAAATCTAAATAAAGAAATAATCTAATTCACAGTAATAACTTTACCAATATCTATGGAGAAATTTTAAAATCTATTCTGTGAAACATACAAAAAGTCATGAATAAATTTAAAGAAATGGCCTTTACTTGCATATAAATTCAATATTATAAAGATGTCATTTCTCCTTAAATTTATCTACATAGTCAAGGCAATCAGAAGGAAAAATGATAGATTTTTACATAGTTTGAAGGGAATTCAAAAAAAATTGTATTGAAAGTCATCTAGGAATACAAATGTGAAAATAGAAATATTTTATAAAAGAAGAGCAATCTTGGATAATGGCTGATAATTTTGGATTTCTGAATTCTGTTCCAATCATCCTTCTACTCTGTTTCTGTCCCTTTCTTTAAAATTATTTAAATGTTTATCCATAAGTCTCTTGGAAATAGTAATTTTTCAAGTGAAATGATGATAACCTAAGTGACAAACTATGAAAAGTTTTTGACTCTACTAATTTGAATCAAAGGATTTGGAGAAGAATGTTGGGGTTAACTAGTTATATAAAGAGAAAAACATAAGACCACAAATACCATAGGACAGTTGTACATAAGTGCCTGTTAACGTTTTGGAATTAATGCATCCTTGCATGAAGCACGCTATAAAATCTGTGTAGACTGGATTAGAATGAAGAAAACAAAGCCAATTTAAAGAGTAAGAACATCATTCAGACTAGCAAAATTTAACAGTACTCTGAGGGGTCTTAAGATATCAGAGGGAAAAGATAAATGGATTGCAGATAGATTTGAATGAAAAACCACCCGTAGTACTGTGAATTGAGTCGGGGAAACAACCCTGGGTATATTCAGGGCTGAAGGGCAAATAATGGGAGAAAAGGAGACAGGATCAACAGAATTGCTTAACTTGCAATTTTACTCAAGCTCAGTCTTACTAATGTAACATAGTACATTTCCCATTTTCCTGTGCCTAAAGCAATATGTTTGTGCCATCACAGCATGAGGTCTTTAATTCTCTGGTCCTCCAAATTCTTATTCATATTGGAAGGGAATATCCTTGGGCTGCAATGACAACTCACACATTGTTTCCAAGCTTAATAGGAAAAAGTAAAGAGAGCCCTGCTTTGGGTGCATCTATTCTAAAAAAAGAGAAAAAAGAAAAAAAAAAAAAAGGAAACATACAAGTGTTGGACAGAACATAGCTATAAAGTTATTTTTAGTAATTTGCTTATACACTTAATCAGTGCAAGCACTATTGGGAATGAGAATTCAGGAAGGATGCTGGCTACAAATTATTATGCAAAGGTTAACTATAAGATATAATCAATTATTTAGGGGCACCGGGTTGGCTCATTCACTTAAGCATCTGACTCTTGATTTCAGCTCAGGTCATGATCTTAGGGTTGTGAGATTAAGACCCGTGTAGGGCTCTGTGCTCAGTGGGGAGTCTGCTTGAGATTCTCTCTCCCTTTCCCTCCAGCCCTACCCCCACCAGATATGCGCTCACATGTGCGCTCTCTCTCTCTCTCAAAACTATATAAATAAATCTTTAAAAGATATAATCGATTATTTTAAAAAACACAATGGCAGGATTCAGGAAAAGCATAAGGGATTTTCTGTTCTCTTGTTTATAATTTTCTGTTTCAAAATTTTCTACATTGGGCAACGTATTGTTTTTATGGTCAGAATCTTTACTAAAATAACTGGATATGTATCTCAGTATCTCTGTTTTCCATTACTTCAGAAACAATTTTACTTTATTATTTAATAATTATTGTGACTATTACATTGAAAGTCATGACTTCAAAGATTCTGTTAATTTTAATATTTTCTAAAAATAATGAATTAGGGATTAAAAAAACTGAAAAATTCTTTCAAAATAATAAAAAATGTTATATCTTTTTCAGAATTCTAAGAAAGCTCATGTAATAAAATATTTAAAGTAGAATTATAACAATCTTCTTTCAGAGACTAATTTGACACACAAATGCAATAGTTTTTAAAAATATTTTACTATAATACCAATTTCTATAGATTTAAATGTTTGTTTGCTATTTTATCTTAAATAGAACATTTTAAAATCAGTAACGTAAACATAAATATCAATTTCTGGATCTAAACAACAAATTTAAAGAGGCAAAAGGCGTACTCACACTGGGAGCTCACAACTTTTTCACTCCCCAAGAAGTTAATTGCTGGGATTATAGCTTGGCCTTTGCCAATGGAGCTGACAATAGTTTCCTCATTTTCTAAGATCTGTAGCTTGATGAATGCATCTGGTTTGGATGTGCGTACCTGTACTGTAACAGGATGTGGCAAAGCAACTTTAATGGAATACCTATAAAGAAAAACATTTTACTTATAAGTAATTTATTGATCTTTTCTTCAAGTCAGTAAAGGAAACTGGATAATTTACTGATATGATATGATAATCTAAAAGTAAAACCAGTGTGTAAAATTGACCCAAATCCTGGAAACGTTATTACTATTACAGACTTTGACAAAATATCTCAATATGCTATGGTCAAATGAAACAGGTATAGGATATTTATTATCATCAGATCCCAAGCAGGAAATATAACTTTTCTTTAGATATGATAAACACTTATAAAACCATGTTTTAAAAGTTTGCAGGGATCCCTGGGTGGCGCAGTGGTTTGGCGCCTGCCTTTGGCCCAGGGCGCGATCCTGGAGACCCAGGATCGAATCCCACGTCGGGCTCCTGGTGCATGGAGCCTGCTTCTCCCTCTGCCTGTGTCTCTGCCTCTCCCTCTCTCTGTGTGACTATCATAAATAAATAAAAAAATTTTTTTAAATAAAATAAAATAAAAAAATAAAAGTTTGCATATGATAGATCTGCAAACTACTGACACACCAAACCTCTCCATCATAACCTCCTCTGCAGTTGAACAACTGGCAACATCCTTCAAAGTTCCACTGTTTACCAGAGTTTTTTTTGATTCATAAAAATACAGAGAAATCAAAATTAGTACCCACCACCTATATTCTCAATCTTTACCATACAGGTTGGGAATTTTTTTACAAAACAACAAAATGTGCAGTAGGCAATAGAACACCATCCCAATCCCTTCCTTGATTAAACCGGAGAGGTTTGGTTTGGTTTGGCTTTTTATTTTTGGGGTGTTCTTTTTCCTAGTTTAGGTGAATCCTCAGAAATGCTCAGGACCTTAAAAACTTTCAATTTCTCTAGAAATTTGTTTTCTGAGTTTTGTTTTTCTCCTGTATCTTAAATCTCGCCTTCTTTATCCCTCCTTGTCATTGGTTTTTGTACAAGCGCAGGTCTCACCCCACCTTTTAACAAAAAAATCAAAGCAAAACAAGCCAAAAAAAAAAAAAAAAAAAACCTTTGACCAACACTGTGGTTCAGCCTCTGCTAATTTTTTCACTCCTTCCCAGCTTGGCATCTAGGGAGAATTGTTGATTGCCATTATCCACAACTTCATCTCTTCCTATTGGCTCACAGCACTCTACTCTGTGAGCTGAAGTGCTAACCTTGTTATTGCCAGCTTCCAGCAGCTTGTCACCACCCTATAGAAACTTCTGTTCTCATCTTTCTTGACTTCTTAGGAGAATTTGACAAGGTTGAGTCAACCCTCATTTCCCTCTTCTGCAAAAACTCTTTTCCTATAACTGTAACAACTTCTGTACCTTCTATTTCGGAGCTGTTTTTTTTTTTTTTTTTTTTTTTTTTTTCTTTTTTAACCTTCTCTCCCATTGACATTTCTGTGTCAGAGAATCTTAATATTCTGTCTGAAGTCTGACTGTCATGGTGCAAACTCTCCTGGGCATTTCCATGGGCAGAGACAGAATAATGGTTCCCAAATTTGTGTCTCTAGCCCAATTCCTTATGCAATACCACTTGGACAGTTCACTGACTTACCAATAATTAACATTTAAAAAATGAACTAATTGGGATGCCTGGGTGGTTCAGTGGTTGAGCGTCTGCCTTTGGTCAGGGCGTGATCCCAGAGTCCCAGAATCGAGTCCCACGACTGGCTTCCTGCATGGAGCCTCCTTCTCCTTCTGCCTATGTCTCTGCCTCTCTCTCTCTCTGTGTGTCTTTCATGAATAAATGAATAAATAAATAAATAATAAAATAAAAAATAAATAAAAATGAACTAATTGTCTTCCTAATGCTCAATCTGAAAATGGGTTTTCTTCTTGTCACCACTAAGTAAATGACACTTGTTGATCAACTGATCCCCCGTTAGTCCCCAGGAGTCCCAACCAACCAGGACTGTCAATTTGACTTTTCTCAGTATCTCAAAACCCTTTTTCTCTTCAGATTCACTGTCACTGCCTATTATGGTTCAGTTGTGTAACTCCATAAAAGCTATGTTGGAGCCCTGGAGTAGCTGCAATACCTCACAATGTCACCTTTCTAGGAGACAGGGTCTTTCCAAGGGAATCAAGTCATTGATGAGGTCATGGGGGGGGGGGGTGCCTAATCCAATATAACTGGTAGATATCCTTAAGAGACAGGAAATTCAGAAACAGAGACACAAGGAGAATACCAGGTGAAGATGAATACAAAAGTCATGATGATAAGTCTATAAGTCAAAGAACACCAAGGATTACCAAAAACCCCCAGAAGCTAGGAGAAAGATGGAATAGCTTGTCCTCACAGCCCTCAGTAGGCACCATCCCTGTTGACACTTTGATTTTGATCTTCTGGCATCCCAAACTGTGAGACTGTGAGAACATTGATTTCAATTGTTGAAGCCTCCTGCTTTGCCAGTTTGTGGGACTTCATGTATGGCAGCCCTAGTGAACTAATCCACTGACCTGCTTCAGGTTGCCGTCAACATACACCTGGGTTATTTCAAAGCTTCTCCCTGACTGGTTTCTCTGTCTCCAGCTATGCTGCCCTTCATCCATTCAACACACTGCAGTCTTTTGAGTGAGGTATTTTTTTTTTTTGAATGCAGTTGTTTTTTTTCCTTCCATATTCTGTACCATTTATGATTACATATAATTTCACAATAATATGATTATAACAACTTTTCTGCTCTTAGGAATTATATTTAAAAAAAATTTTTTTTTTCAATTCAAGCTTTGCAGGCATAATGTCTTAATGCAAGTCTATTATGGCCATTTCTCTTAAAACTCCTCAGAGCATATTTTTCTCTCAGATAAAATCTAAATCTCTTGCCTTATGAGGCCCTTCAGGAAAGGGCTCTGCCTACCTCTCTGACCTTACTGTTTGCCATAGCCCCCTAGAACCTCAATTTGCAAACAAATGTATTCAGTTCCCTGAAAAGGTCATACACTCCTTAATTTCTGAACTTCCACATATGTTCATGAAGCAGTTCCCTCTTCACCCCCTACCCCCACCCAAACACTTAGATTGACAGTTTTAGGACCAGCTTCTAGCACTAATTTAGTAATTAGGTTAAATATCACTCATTAATCTATTAGCAGTGGCCCTGCAGTGTGATACAGTGGCTTCCTATCAGAGTAGTTAAAATACCTTATCACAATTGTTATTTTTAATTGGCGTTATGTATCCTTTCTACTTCTTCCCTTTTTTCCCTTTTCTTTGTTAACAGCCAAAGTGCAGATATATGCCAAGAAGCAGAGAGATTAAAAAGAAAATTTTCTGTCCCTTCTACTACCCCCAGTTCAAAAGTTTTCTTTCAGTATTTTCTCTAAGCTTTTACCTACATATAAAATATAGAAACAAATATAAAAACAAAACATATGTTTGGGATATACTACATCTATTGTTCTGTAATTTAATTTTGCTACTGATTATTTTACATTAGAAAAATGTATGCATGTTTTTAAAAAGAAAAAAAAAAGTTTTGAGGATGCCTGGGTGGCTCAGCAGTTGAGTGTCTGCCTTCAGCTCAGGGCGTGATCCCAGAATCTGTGATCGAGTCCCACATCGGGCTCCCTGTGAGGAGCCCGCTTCTTTCTCTGCCTTTCTCTGTGTGTCTCTCATGAATAAATAAATAAAATATTTTTTAAAAAGTTTTAAAATACAAATAGGGGCACCTGGGTGGCTCAGTGGTTGAAATCTGCCTTCAGCTCAGGTCCTGATCCCAGGGTCCTGGGATTGAGTCCCACAATGGGCTCCCTAAGGGGAGCCTGCTTCTCCCTCTGCCTATGTCTCTGCCTGTTTCTCTGTCTCTCATGAATAAATAAATAAAATCTTTAAAATAAATAAATAAATAAATAATAAAATTTATTTATTTATCCCTATTCCAAATAAATAGGAATTAGAGGGGAAAATTAACCAGAATACAATAAATTATATTTGTTCATGTATTGTCAAATAGACTTAGGTGTTTCTTTAGAAAACAAATTTATGGGGATCCCTGGGCGGCTCAGTGGTTTAGCGCCTGCCTTCCACTCAGGGTGTGATCCTGGAGACCCGGGATCGAGTTCCACATCATGCTCCTGCATGGAGCCTGCTTCTCCCTCTGCCTGTGTCTCTGCCTGTGTCTCTGCCTCTCATGAATAAATAAATTTAAAAAAAATCTTAAAAAAAAAGAAAACAAATTTACTAGTGCATATGGGATCTTTAAAACATATAATCTCTTTAAAATAATAAATATTTAGACAATAATCAAGAATTTAATATTTACAATAAAATATGCCCATCACATCTCTGTTAATACTATAGAAAAAGTAGAAATGGAAAATGTGTAACAAATATTTTCCTACAAATGATTACTATGTAATCTTGAACAAGAGTTCACAAAATGTCTTAATGGCACTAGGAAATGCGTACACTAAAATGTAAGCAAAAAGGTCAGATTGGGCAGCCTGGGTGGCTTAGCGGTTTGGCACCACCTTCAGCCCAGGGCGTGATCCTAGAGACCCGGGATCGAGTCCCACGTCGGGCTCCCTGCATGGAGCCTGTTTCTCCCTCTGCCTATGCCTCTGCCTCTCTCTCTCTCTCTCTCTCATGAATAAATAAATAAAATCTTAAAAATAAGGACAGATTAAAACTTTAATTATATTATGATTTTAATAATGTGAGGCTATAACTAGGAAAAAAACACGCTAAGAAAATACAACAGGATACTAAGAGGATTGTTTTCTAGATTGTTTGATTACGGATGACCTTTTCCTCCATATATTTTTTTTTAAAGATTTTATCCATTTATTCATGAGAGACACACAGAGAGAGAGAGAGGCAGAGACACAGGCAGAGAGAGAAGCAGGCTCCATGCAGGGAGCCTGACATGGGGCTTGATCCCCGGTCTCCAGGATCACGCCCTGGGCTGCAGGCTGTGCTAAACCGCCGAGCCATCCGGGGCTGCCCAATATACTTCTATATTAACAGTTAACTGTGGTCAAGCCCTGTGTGTATCTAGAGGCCCAACCTCTGTAGCCATTGTCACTGAAGGACAAACTGTCAGCACCCATCTGCTGGCAAAAAATGCCAATTTTGAGCATTCCCTTTCTGTCATAACTTATACCTGAATAAAATGTTCTTATCATTGGGTATGTAGTAATCTCTGATTTCCTTTATGGTGAAGGTATTAGATGGAGACTCTCGAGATAGGCATGGGAGTGGATTATAGGAACCAATGAGGCGCAGTTTCCATCGTGAGGATGGTACATATGTGTCACCAGTAAATGCTTCAGCTACAAATGTGTAGCCTTTCTAGAGGAAAGAGAATTAGACAGAAGTAAGTCATACTGTTAGTGTTCTCTCAAAGGTACAACATATGACTTCATAGTACTAAATTAAAATGCTTTATTATGTTTATATTTGTAAAGATCCCAATATCTCTTGATAAATAAAAATCATCAGCATTACATTTTGAAATTCCTCTTAGAAAGTGAATCTTACGTGTTTTTAGAGAAAATGAGTCACTCTAACATTTTTGTTTGTGTGTTTCTTAAGCTATAACACAAAGTGCGTAACTCTGATAGATGATTGGTATGTTTTTTCCAATTCTTCTAATGCTTCCTAAGGCAGATTTTTATCATTGCATCACCTCAGAGAAGCCCAATAACTTCCTACCTGATGTCCCTGTTTTTTTCAATACAAGATGAGAAAAGCAGAAACATTTATGGAAATGTAATTCCCTTGGGATGACAATTGATGGAAAAAGCTATCAAGTTAACAACAGATCTGGTTCCAGGGAACCCAGATATGAGTATGGAGGTAAGCTCTTTAGGTTGGAGAAAACAAGCAGCTAAGAAACCTGGGATAACATCATACTGGATAATAACTTGGTTCTACATAATTGGATATCCAGCTGGCTAAAATGTCAGTGAAGCAAGAGCATGATATCGTAACGAGATACAAAAGTTCAAAGTAATTCTGAGTTTATAATTCCAGACACTTCTAATAAGGAAGAAAAATATAATTTGTATTCCAGTTGATTCTAATGCAAAGGAAGCTCTCTGATGTGTTTAGATTTTCAGAAACAAAAATTAGAAATACATAAGACAGAACAAATTCAATACATTGCAATAAAAATCTACAGATATAACCCAGAATTATAATACCCACAATGAGATGAGAATTGCAGTACCAATAAGGACCCTTTGACATTATGTTTGGAGCAAGGAAATAAAGGAAGATAAATCATATATGCTAAAGTATTTCTACTTATAAAGTATAATTGCTATTTTCATTATTTTTTGAGTTTGTGGTACTAATGCATTAAGAAGCAAATAAAATTATATAACTGTGTATTTGTCTAGGCTCAGAGAATAAGTTTGAGAGGGGAAAAAAAAGACTTATAAAATGGTAGATGGATATTGGTAAGTGAAATTCTAAAGCTAAACAGGTGATAGGGTTTTAAGAGAGACCTGACTATTCTACACAACTTCAAGACTCTTGAGTAATAGTAACATAATATTTAAATATTTGCAAAAGACACATATAAGATATATGCAAAAACTCTTATAACTCAACAATAAGAAAACAAGCAACCTGATTAAAAAATTTTAAGAGACATCTTACCAAAGAAGATATACAGATGGCAAATAAACATACAAAAAAGATGCTCCACATGGACTATTATCAGAGAAACCAAAACAAGCATGGGATACTACTACACTCCTATTAGAAGAGCCCAGATCCATTAACACTGAAATGCCAAATGCTGGTGAGGATATAGAGCAACAGGAACTCTTATTCATTCCTAGTGGGAATTAAAAGTGGTACAGACACTTCGAAGGATACTGTGGCAGTTTCTTATAAAACTACACATATTCTTATTATACAGGCCAGCAATACTGCTCCTCGGTATTTACCCAGGAGAGTGAAAAACTTATGTCCACACCTGTCCACAGATGTTTGTAGGTGTTTTGTTCATAATTACCATAACTTAGAAGCAACCAGTATGTCCTTCAGTACAGGAATAAGTAGACCAACTTTGATACAAGCAGAGAGTGGAACATTATTATTAAAAAGAAATGAGCTATTAAACCATACAAAGATACGAGAAAATCTTAAATGCATGTTTTTGAGTGAAAGAAGCCAATCTGAAAAGATTACATACTATATGATTCCAACTTTACTTCATTCTGGAAAAGACAAAACTATGGAGACAGAAAAAAGATAAGGGATAGGTAGGGGTTGGGGGAAGGGGAATACATATGTGGATCACAGAGGATTTTTAGGGCTGTGAAAAGACTCTTTATGATGCCATGAGAGTGGATACATGTCATTTTACATTTGTCCAAACCCATAGAATATTCAACATGAACAGTGAACCATAATATAAACTATGAACTTTGGGGGATTATGATGGACACAATGTAGGATGATCAGCGTTGTAAATGTGCCACTCTGGTGGGATGTGTCAATACTGGGGGTAGCTGTGCACATGTGGGGGCAGGACATATGTGGGAAATCTCTGTACTTTCCTCTCAGTTTTGCTGTGAACCTAAAACTGCTCTCATCTATTGCTCCTAAGATTTGCAATGAAATATTAAAACCCTTCCAAGTGTTGTTTTTTTTTAAGATTTTATTTATTTACTTGAGAGAGAGAGAGAGTATAAGCAGAGAAAGCAGCAGGCAGAGGGAGAGGGAAAAGAAGGCTCCCCACTGAGCAGGGTGCCCATCCTAAGACCCTGGGATCATGACCTGAGCCAAAGGCAGATGCTTAATAGATTGAGCCACCCAGGTGCCCCAAAACTTTTCCAAGTCTTAAAAATTTTTTTAATTTCATTTTTTTAATCTCTAAAACAACTCAAAAGAGTTATTCAGTTTTTTATGAAGTTATATTTTTAAAAATCTATCCTTCATCCCTATAAACCAGTATTCATTAGATAGGTATGTCTTAATTTGTGCACAATAATGCACAGGATCATGGGCTTAAATGAACTTTGAATGTCAATTACAACCATAGCTCAAAGAGAAAAATGAAAAGATTCAAAGCTATATAGGTAAAGAATGAAAGATTAGAGCTAAAACAAATCTCCCAGTTTGCAGTGGAGGTGCATACTGTCTTTGGTCATGCTTCCCTCTTAGAGGAAATACCCCCCAAACACAAGGATGAGATTCTAATAGAGAGGCAACATAATTTGAGTGGGATCACTAGAAATCAGGGTCTATCATGCAGTAGGAATAATATGCCAAGTGCTTTGTAAGAAATTTGTGTAGCCTAGAAAAGACGGGCTGAGGCGCGGTGAGTGGTGATGTAATCACAATCTTTTGAAATACTTAGGGATGTAATAAAACCCAGTGGGAAACTGAAACAACCGATCGATTGGTCGAAGAATAGGACTCACTGAGCCCTTTACCTCCATTTCCGTTTTAAGGGTTTCTTTTTTTTTTTTTTTAATCTTTTATTTTTTAAGATTTTATTTATTTATTTATGATAGTCACAGAGAGAGAGAGAGAGAGAGAGAGAGAGAGAGGCAGAGACACAGGCAGAGGGAGAAGCAGGCTCCATGCAGGGAGCCCGACCTGGGATTCGATCCCGGGTCTCCAGGATAGCGCCCTGGGCCAAAGGCAGGTGCTAAACCACTGCGCCACCCAGGGATCCCCGTTTTAAGGGTTTCTATGACTTTCTGATTTTACTAAGAATTTCCAGTGCTTTCTTTTTGTCATATTCCTCTTTGGAGAAAAGAAAAAAGAGAGCTGAGAGGTGAATATTCTAGCACTCACATTAAATACCTTGGGCTGTCAAATAAATGGACTTTTGTAGAAAAAGACCAGGACTTTACTCCTCTCATAAGTAGGTTGAAAAAGCACATCTGTTCTATCTTCTCCTGGAGTCTTATAAGGTGCTGGGTTCTCGCTGCCATTCTATCATATGGAAAGAATAAAATTTGTACCTACCTTATTCTTGGTATAATGATAAGGCACCACTTTTTGGAACACTTTTGGCACTTGTTCCATTGTGTCATTATTAACAATGTGAAGCATGCAGACCGGAAGTGTAGTATATACTTTGGGAACCAAAATCATATCTTGAGGAACCAAAAATGTTTCTCTGTAATTACAAAAGCATGAACTTTCTCTTAGCATGAATCAGAAAGTTTGAAATTAGGTTTAATGCAAGAAATAAAAAAGTAAGTTTAAAGTTACAAATAACTACAAAGCATACATGTTGTTTTTTTTTAATCATGAATATACTCTTTTGTTTTTTTTGAATATACTCTTTTGCTATGTAAATGTAAAGCCTTTAAGAAATTCCATTTTATAATAATTTGTGACTGTCACCTAATATGATATTGCTTCGAAATTAAATGATTTCTTTCTATACTGATAGCACATCAATGGACTATGTTTATCATACTCATAAAAATGCTAATTAACTTCACATTTTTCATATTTTAGTTAAATAAACATGGATAAAATTTCTGTAATATCTCATCTCTGCATAGCAGATGGAGAGGAAGTACTAAGTTGTGAAAGCAACCTAGAGGTTCATACTTTCACTGCTACCATAAATAAAACTCTACACATATACTACTACATGTCATTTGAAGAAGACATTGTATGCCAATTTATGATAGTCTCACCTGAATACTATAAACCAAGTATTTGGTAGTTGGTCTGCATAAGTCACAGTATAGTCAGCAAAAACAATCTTAGTTTCTTCATCTTGATAGCATGGATAATATTCAATAGACTTGCACTTGCTTTTAAACATTAGTCTAGAAACGTAAAAATAATTTAATTTCCAATGGCAAAGGCAACTTTTAAAATAAATTTTATTTACCAAAAAAAAAGTAGGCAAAATAACAAAATATTACAGTCTATTGTTGGCTGGATTGAGTCCTTGATCAAAGGTTGTGGGGTTCATAGGGCATGGCACCCAAGTAGGGGAGCCCATTCCAGGTCAACCATGAAAGATTATCTCAAAGTTCTCTAAAGTTATCTGAATTCTTAATCAAATGAGAACTTAATTCATGATCAAGAAAGGAATTTTAATTTATGGGTGGGAAATCATCACCAAAGCTCAGACTCTAAGGGTAGGAAAACAGGAACAGGCAAAGTAGCAATAAAACTGAAGGTCTGTAATTGACATAGGGAATCAATACGAGAATGGAGTTTAAAGTAAGGAATGGATTTGTAAAAACAAAAACAAAACAAAAAAACCCATTTAAACAAACAAAAAACTAAGGCCATAATCAAGGACAGAATGGATTTCTGGCCCATAAGAGACTGGTGTGTATAACTGGTAAAAAGAATTATGGGTTGAGGTTTCTCCATGATTTCCCCCCTGAAAGCTGTGGCATATTTCAGAACATGATTAAAGTGATGTGAGAGATGCTCTCTCTAGGTTTGTTCCTTCCAACTGCCAGGAACTGGATCTCACTTCAGTAGCACCAGGAATCTACTGTATAGATCTTTTGTATACTGTCTATAAAATTAGCTGGGATGGAAGCCATAATGACCATAGAAAATGGTTCTGTATTAGAGGTCTAGACAGACCTAAAGGTGTTCTTGCCTTCCAGAAGGTAGATGGCTTGACTGTACCATCAGTGAGACATAAAGCCATGGAGATTCTTATGGGGGACAGGATTCACATGCTTCATTTGATCACTGATCTTTGATTATGAGAGGAAATTGACAGATTCATACTTGGGAGAGTTTTAAGCCCTTTAGCTAAGTTATGAGAATAAAGATTGACCACATATCCTGGTTTGTCTGGGGCAGTCCTGGTTTGCACTCACACACCTGTCATAATTATTAATAGTGCACCCTCTGTTCCTTTTGTAAAAGTGCCCCAGTTCAAATGATAAATAACCTGATTTTCCTAGTTAGGAACTGTAATATGATGGTCTGTCAAAGCAGAGCACCACTGCCAATCACATGGGGTTGGCCAAATGTGGGTGTTGGCCAAATGTGGGTGTTGGCTGAGGCAACATGGCAGCTAAACAGGCTACCTAGGGAATTGACTGTAATGGGACCAGCCACCATTCTAAGATAAGGGAGGGATTTAGAGGCATTCCAGTCATTGTTGCCATCATACATTCTACACTTTTGCATAAGCCTCACGAAATTTTAATTTTAATTTTTAATGTATATAGGGCCATCAAAATCCTGACGTACTATATGAAACACCTTGAATGACCCAGAGAAATATTCCTGACAGACTTGAAAGGTTTTCTTTTAACTTTGTATCATAGTACGGAAAGAAAGTTATTATCAGTAAACTGAGCCTCGTCCAAAGTTCACTTTGGAAAGTTCTGCCCTTTAAGGTCTGAGAATGTAAAGCTGGATTCCAGGATCTCAAAGTTCCTCATTAGTAATAATTATAAAGTAATATTTATAATAGTTAATGTTCTATAATGACTTAATCTGTAGCTTGTACTAACTACTTTTCTTGATCTACCTTAATTTATCTTTACAGCCTCATTAAGGAATAGTACTGTGAGGTAGATATTGTTTTCTCTATATAAAAATTATTTCTCAAAAAAAAAATAAAATAAAAAATAAAAATTATTTCTCTATGTTAAATATTATTAACAAAATATTAAATATTATTAATAAAATTTAATTTTATCTTCCAAGAGGTTAAGAGACTTATCCCAGATCACACATCTGATAATTAGTAGATCTGAGGTTAGCATTAGGTCTTACACTGAAAGATGTGCTCTTGACTAAAAAAAGAGGCAGGTAGCAAGACTACACAGCTTTGGATGCCCCTGCTATTTAAATTTAAAGGTAAGACAGCCTTGTCAGTTCCATCCATCCAATAGATGTGGGTGTAGAACTCAAAATATTGAAAGAGCATGGCCTCTGTAATGGATATTTGCTGAGTTTCTAAGAAATACTGTTGGCTATGGGGGAAAGAGCACGTGGAGAGGAACAGCAACTTCCTGATGGAATTCTGCTGTGTTTCAAATACACCTACACCTTCAAATACACCTGATACCTTCAAATACCCTGATAGAATTCATGTTTTTAGCACTTCATTTACATGAAAATTAGGTATAATCTGGCCCAGAGATCTTCCCCACAATGCAAAAGCAAGTTAGAAAAGAAAGGTTGTGCTCTTTGTCTGTACAACTGGAATCTTATGCAAAAGAGTAGCCCTTTTAGAAAATAAGTTCTGGAGCAAAAGTTAGTCAAGTTGGATGAAGAGGTAATGGTGGAATCCGTGGGTCAGGACTAGAGTGAGGTGAATGAGATACTTACTCCCAGGGTTAGGTGAGTACTATACAGATTTGGATTTTCTCTGTGTTTAAAATTTTTATATTGGGTTCATAGTGAATTTTTTCATTATATTTAGGCTACTTCATATTTTTATATATTTTTATATATAATTTTCTTTTTGTCTCTTGTTTATAAATAGAAATTCAATTGTTATTTTATATTGACCTTGTCTCCAGCAAATTTTCTTAATTATCTCATTAATTCTAATAATTTTTCTGCAGATTTTAAAACATTTTCTACATATATAATCATATTGCCTGTAAACAGTGATGGTTTTATTTTTTTTCCCCTCAAATCCTATTTTTATTTTGCTTTATTGCTATTTTGTCCTTCTCAGAATTATTCCAGGATTCTTTTTTATTATTGGAGTTCAATTTGCCAGCATATAGCATAACACCCAGTGCTTATCCTGCCAAGTGCCCCCCCTCAGTGCCCATCACCCAGTCACCCCAACCTTCCACTACCCCTTGTTCGTTTCCCAGAGTTAGGTGTCTCTCATGTTTTGTCACCCTCACTGATATTTTCACTCATTTTCTCTCCTTTCCCCTTTATTCCCTTTCACTATTTTTCATATTCCCCAAATGAATGAGACCTATAATGTTTGTCCTTCTCTGATTGTCCTATTTCACTCAGCATAATACCCTGCAGGTCCATCAACATCAAAGCAAATGGTGGGTATTTGTCATTTCAAATGGCTGGGTACTATTCCATTGTACACATATACCACATCTTCTTTATCCAATCATCTGTCGATGGACACCTAGGCTCCTTCCACAGTCTAGCTATTGTGGACATTGCTGCTATAAACATTGGGGTGCAGGTGTCCCGGCGTTTCACTGCCTCTGTATCTTTGGGGTAAATCCCCAGCAGTGCAATTGCTGGGTCGTAGGGCAGATCTATTTTTAACTCTTTGAGGAACCTCCACACAGTTTTCCAGAGTGGCTGCACCAGTTCACATTCTCACCAACAGTGTAAGAGGGTTCCCCTTTCTCCACATCCTCTCCAACATTTGTGGTTTCCTGCCTTGTTAATTTTCACCATTCTCACTGGTGTGAGGTGGTATCTCACTGTGGTTTTGATTTGTATTTCCCTGATGGCAAGTGACGTGGAGCATTTTCTCATGTGCTTGTTGGCCATGTCTGTGTCTTCCTCTGTGAGATTTCTGTTCATGTCTTTTGCCCATTTCATGATTGGATTGTTGGTTTCTTTGCTGTTGAGTTTAATAAGTTCTTTATAGATCTTGGACACTAGCCCTTTATCTGATAGGTCATTTGCAAATGTCTTCTCCCATTCTGTAGGTTGTCTTTTAGTTTTGTTGACTGTTTCTTTTGCTGTGCAAAAGCTTCTTATCTTGATGAAGTCCCAATAGTTCATTTTTGCTTTGTGTCCCTTGCCTTCATAGATGTATCTTACAAGAAGTTGCTGTGGTCAAGTTCAAAAAGGGTGTTGCCTGTGTTCTCCTCTAGGATTTTGATGGATTCTTGTCTCACATTTAGATCTTTCATCCATTTTGAGTTTATCTTTTTGTGTGGTGTAAGAGAATGGTCTGGTTTCATTCCTCTGCATGTGGATGTCCAATTTTCCCAGCACCATTTATTGAAGAGACTGTCCTTTTTCCAGTGGATAGTCTTTCCTGATTTGCCAAATATTAGTTGACCATAGAGTTGAGGGTCCACTTCTGGATTCTCCATTCTGTTCCATTGATCTATGTGTCTGTCTTTGTGCCAGTATCACACTGTCTTGATGACCACAGCTTTGTAGTACAACCTGAAATCTGACATTGTGATGCCCCCAGCTATGGTTTTCTTTTTCAATATTCCCCTGGCTATTCGGGGTCTTTTCTGATTCCACACCAATCTTAAGATGATTTGTTCTAACTCTCTGAAGAAAGTCCATAGTATTTTGATAGGGATTGCATTAAACGTGTAAATTGCCCTGGGTAACATTGACATTTTCACAATATTAATTCTCCCAATCCATGAGCATGGAATATTTTTCCATCTCTTTGTGTCTTCCTCAATTTCTTTCAGAAGAGTTCTGTAGTTTTTAGGGTATAGATCCTTTACCTCTTTGGTTAGGTTTATTCCTAGGTATCTTATGCTTTTGGGTGCAATTGTAAATGGGACTGACTCCTTAATTTCTCTTTCTTCAGTCTCATTGTTAGTGTAGAGAACTGCCACTGATTTCTGGGCATTGACTTTGTATCCTGCCACATTGCCGAATTGCTGTATGAGTTCTAGCAATTTTGGGGTGGAGTCTTTTGGGTTTTCTATGTACAGTATCATGTCATCTGTGAAGAGGGAGAGTTTGACTTCTTCTTTGCCAATTTGACTGCCTTTAATGTCTTTTTGTTGCCTGATTGCTGAGGCTAGGACTTCTAGTACTATGTTAAATAGCAGTGGTGAGAGTGGACATCCCTGTCTTGCTCCTGATCTTAGGGGAAAGACTCCTAGTGTTTCCCCATTGAGAATGATATTTGCTGTGGGCATTTCGTAGATGGCTTTTTTTTTCTTTTTTTTTTTTTTCATTTATTTATGATAGTCACAGAGAGAGAGAGAGAGAGAGGCAGAGACACAGGCAGTGGGAGAAGCAGGCTCCATGCACCGGGAGCCTGATGTGGGATTCGATCCCGGGTCTCCAGGATCGCGCCCTGGGCCAAAGGCAGGCGCCAAACCGCTGCGCCACCCAGGGATCCCTCATAGATGGCTTTTAAGATGCTGAGGAATGTTCTCTCTATCCCTACACTCTGAGGAGTTTTGATCAGGAATGGATGCTGTATTTTGTCAAATGCTTTCTCTGCATCTATTGAGAGGATCATATGGTTCTTGTTTTTTCTCTTGTTGATATGATGAATCACATCGATTGTTTTACAAGTGTTGAACCAGCCTTGCATCCTGGGGATAAATCCCACTTGGCCATGATGAATAATCTTCTTAATGTATTGTTGGATCCTATTGGCTAGTATCTTGTTGAACTTTCGCATCTGTGTTCATCAGGGATATTCGTCTATAATTCTCCTTTTTGGTGGGGTCTTTGGTTTTGGAATTAAGGTGATGCTGGCCTCATAGAACAAGTTTGGAAGTATTCCATCTCTTTCTATCTTTCTGACCAGCTTTAATAGAATAGGTATGGTTTTTTCTTTAAATGTTTGATAGAATTCCCCTGGGAAGCCATCTGGCCCTGGACTCTTGTGTCTTGGGAGGTTTTTGATGACTGCTTCCATCTCCTCCCTGGTTATCGGCTTGTTCAGGTTTTCTATTTCTTCCTGTTCCAGTTTTGATAGTTTGTGGCTTTCCAGGAATGCGTCCATTTCTTCTAGATTGCCCAATTTATTGGCATATAGTTGCTCATAGTAAGTTTTAAAATAATTTGTATTTCCTTGGTATTGGTGGTGATCTCTCCTTTTTCATTCGTGATTTTATTAATTTGAGTCTTCTCTCTCTTCTTTTTAATAAAGCTGGCTAATGGTTTATCTATCTTTTAATTCTTTCAAAGAACCAACTCCTGGTTTTGTTGATCTATTCCAGGTTCTTCTGGTCTCTATTTCATTGAGTTCTGCTTGAATCTTTATTAACTCTCTTCTTCTGCTGGATGAAGTTTTTATTTGCTGTTCTTTCTCCAGTTCCTTTAGGTGCAAGGTTAGGTTTTGTATTCAAGTTTCTTGATGGATGCTTGTATTGTGATGTATTTCCCCATCCAGACTGCTTTTGCTATATCCCAAGGATTTTGAACAGTTGTATCTTCATTCTCATTAGTTTCCATGAATCTTTTTAATTCTTCCCTAATTTCCTGGTTGACCCTTTTATCTTTTAGCAGGATGGTCTTTAACCTTCACGTGTTTGAATTCCTTCCAAATTTCTTCTTGTGACTGAGTTCTAGTTTCAAAGCATTATGGTCTGAAAATATGCAGGGACAATCCCAATCTTTTTGTATTGGTTAAGACCCGATTTGTGACCCAGTATGTGGTCTATTCTGGAGAAAGTTCCATGTGCACTTGAGAAGAATATGTATTCAATTGCGTTTGGATGTAAAGTTCTGTAAATATCTGTGAAATTCA
This sequence comes from Canis aureus, assembly GCF_053574225.1. Lineage (NCBI taxonomy): Eukaryota > Metazoa > Chordata > Mammalia > Carnivora > Canidae > Canis > Canis aureus. The sequence continues at coordinate 38,366,951 of NC_135611.1, read as the reverse complement.
TCTGGTCCAGTGTATCATTTAAAGCTCTTCTTTCTTTGGAGATGTTGTGCTTAGAAGATCTGCTGATTGTAGATAGAGCTATATTCAAGTCACCAAGTATAAGTGTATTATTAGCTAAGTATGTCTTAACTTTGGTTATTAATTGATTGATATACTTGGCAGCTCCCATACTCGGGGCATAAATATTCATGATTGTTAGGTCCTCTTGTTGGACAGACCCTTTAAGTATGATATAGTGTCCCTCTTCATCTCTTACTACAGGCTTTGGGATAAACTTTATCTGATATGAGGATGGCTACCTCTGCTTTCTTTTGAGGACCATTTGAATGGTAAATGGTTCTTAACCTTTTATTTTCAGGCTGTAGGTGTCCTTAGGTCTAAAATGAGTCTCTTGTAGACAGCAAATAGATGAGTCTTGCTTTTTTATCCTGTCTGAAACCCTGCACCTTTGGACGGGATCATTAAGCCCATTCACATTCAGAGTTAGTATTGAAAGATGTGAATTTAGTGTCATCATAATACCTATTCAGTCCCTGTTTTTGTGGATTGCTTCCTTGGACTTCCTCTTTCTTTTACAGAGGCCCCCTTAATATTTCTTGCAGAGCTGGGTTGGTGGTCACATATTCTTTCAGTTTCTGCCTATCTTGGAAGCTCTTTATCTCTCCTTCTATTATGAATGAGAGCCTTGCTGGATAAAGTATTCTTGGCTACAGATTCTTCTCATTTAAGACCCTGAATATATCCTTCCAGCCCTTTCTGGCCTGCCAGGTCTCTGTGGAGAGGTCTGCTGTTAATCTAATACTTCTCCCCATAAAGGTTAGGGATCTCTTGTCTCTTGCTGCTTTAAGGATCTTCTCTTTATCTTTGGAATTTGCAAGTTTCACTATTAAATGTCGGGATGTTGAATGGTTTTTATTGATTTAGGGGGGATCTCTCTATCTCCTAGATCTGAATGCCTGTTTCCCTCCCCAAGTTAGGGAAGTTCTCAGCTATGACTTGTTCAAATACACTTTCTGGACTTCTGTCCCTTTCAACGCCCTCTGGAACCCCAATTAAATGTAGAGTTTTTCCTTCTGAGGCTGTCATTTATTTCCCTTAACCTATCCTCATCTTTTGTTTTTCTCTTTTTTCCTCAGCTTCTTTTCTTGCCATCAACTTGTCTTCTATGTCACTCACTCGTTTTTCTACCTCATTAACCCTCATCCTTAGGACCTCTATTTTGGATTGCATCTCTAATTGATTTTTAATTTCAGCCTGATTAGATCTAAATTCTGCAGTCATGAAGTCTCTTGATTCCTTTATGCTTTTTTCCGGAGCCACCAGTAGCTTTATAATTGTGCTTCTGAATTGGCTTTCTGACATCGAATTATAATCCAAATTCTGTAACTCTATGGGAGAGAGGACTGTTTCTGATTCTTTCTTTTGTGGTGAGTTCTTCCTTTTAGTCACTTTGCTCAGTGCAGAGTGGCTAAAAACAAGTTGTACTGGAAAAAGGAATGAAAAAGGGGGAAAAAAAGGCGGGGGGACAAAAAACAAGGAGGGGTATCCCCTGATTCTATATACTGTAAGTCCCTAGACTTTCCCTTGAACTTTCCTGCGCTGCTCAGTCAAGAACTTGCTCTTCTCCTGTCCTTCCAACTGGTCTTCTGGGGGAGGGACCTGCTGTGCTGATTCTCAGGTGTGTGCACCTGGGGGAGCTGCCCTGCCCCCTGCCCCCTGCCAGGTGCACGGATCATTGGGAGCTGTTTATCCTGTGAGGCCCCTGCTCCCTGGCGGCCCCGCTCAGTCCCAGGCACAAGGTGTCCCAGGAGGAACAGCAACAGTGGCAGCGGCCAGCTCTCCAGCCCTGGAGTCAGCTCCAGCAGCAACCACCGCAGTCTCTGGGTCTGCGGGGGCCTGACGCTCCAGGGCGGGGGGCGCTTCTCTACACAGCTCGGGGCCGCCGGGGCAGGAGCGTCCTCGCTGTCCTGTGCCCTCTCGGCCTCCGCCTGTCCCGGGGGTGGCGGGGGAGCACTAGATCCTGGGCTGTGTCCCCTGGCGCCCTGGGCTCCGGAGCCTGCGCTGCTGGATCGCGCTCCCGGCCCGCAGCCCCCTCTGTGTGGACCCGCCTCCGAGCTGCTCCAGGCCCGGCGGGCGCGCCCTGCAGCCCTTTAGGGAGCTCGGCTGCGGGGTGTGGCCGCTCTCCCCCGGGCGCAGGTGCTCTGTTAGTGCTCTGGGAGCCTCAGGGCATTCCCCCCGCCCCCTTCCTGGGGTCCTGCCCGAGCTCCCGGCGAGCCCCTTTCCATTCAGGAAGATTGGTGAAGCTCCTGCTTCTCCGGGCCTGGGCTCTCCTGTCCTGGGGGCTCTCGCCGCATGGCCTTAGCCCGGCTCCTCGCAGGCCCCTCCCCTTTGGAGGTTTTTTTATTTCTTTATTTTTTTCCGTCTTCCTACCTTGATAGAAGCCCGAACTCTTCTCACTGTAGCATTCTAGCTGCTCTCTCTTTAAATCTCAGGCTGAATTCGGAGGTTTTCAGGATGATTTGAAAGTTATCTAGGCAAGTTGGTGGGGACAGGTGACTTGGGGACCCTGCTCTTCCCCCATCCTGCTCCGCCTCCTCTTATTCCAGGATTATTGTGAATGGAAGCTGTCAGGTAGACATTTTTGTCTCATTTCTAAACTTAAGAAAAAGCTTTCAAAATTCACCACTAATCATGTTTGTAGTAAGTTTTGAAAATACTGGATACCAAAAACATATTAATGAAAGATTTCTCTAGTCCAAATTTTCTAAAAACAAAAACAAATTAATTTTGAATTTTTGTTAAATTATGTCAAATGCTTTTTTCAGAATCTATCTGGAAGACCAAATGATTTGTTCCTTTTCCCTGTTAATGTACTGAATTAAAATGGCAAATTTTCCAATGCTAAACCACAATTGGGAATGGGAGACCCACTTGATTACAAGGCATTATCTTTTTTATTTAATTCCAATTTTCAGTTGCTAATATTTTATTACATATTTTTGGCATCTATCTAAAAGGTGCTTGGTTTGTGATTTCAAGTAGGTGACTGGTTTTCAATTTCATTTTCTTATTGCTCTTGTTGAATTTTTTAAATCAAGATTATGAATCGGTTCTGTTCTCTAAAAGATTTGTGAGATTAATCTTATTTCTTCCTAAATTCACTAACCAGTTTGTGAATATTTTGCTAAAAAGGATACCTTCCCAGTTAGAGTTTCATCTAAATTATTACTTTTACCATTTCTGAAATAATGCTATAACCTTAGAACTTTTTAAAACCTTATACCCAACTTCTACATTATGCCTCATGAATTTACTCCTATGTGTAGCTATTTATTGATTGCCCTTTGAAGATAATATGCATTATTTTTTTCTGAGGGCCTAGAAGGTTTTTATTTTGGCCTTTGTTTTTTTTTTTTTTTTTTTTTTGTAGTTTGATGGCAATGAACCTAGGTGTACTTTTCTTTTTATCTTTTCCTCATGGAGTTTGTATGCAGTCTCCTGAAAACATAAGTTGATGTATTTTACCAGTTTTGGAAAGTTTTCAGTTATCTTTTTTACAGTCTGAGGGTATAATGATAATATTGGACTTTCTGAGTGTATTCCATACGGCCCTTAGGCTGCTTTCTGATTTCCCACTCATTTTCTCCTATATTTCAGTATGGATACTTTTCTATTGATCTACCTCCATGTTCACCAATCTCTTCTTATGTTATGACTTAATCTGCTGTTAAACCCACTATTTAATTTCAGTTGTTAAAATCTTCACTTATGTTAAAATTTCCCTTTGACTGTGTTTTCTTAATCTAAACTTTTGATCTGTTTTCTCCTTATTCTTTATTTTCTTTGGCATTTCCATTAGTTATGTTTTGAGATTTTATCTTCCAACTCCAACATCCCCAGAGGGTCTGCATCTTTTACTTATCTGTGTGTATATATACATATGTAATTTATGATTTATAGCTTCTCTTAGTTTTGTTCAGATTATCCTATCTCTCAGACATGGTTTGTTCAGATTATCCTATCTCTCAGACATGGTTTGTGGCTACAGGTCAGTTTTGCTAATGCTCAATCTACTTCCAGTTTACCCCTGATTCTAGAGTTACCCTCCAGGGATTCAACTGACAATCATGTTTGCTGGAATCCCCTCCCCTAGCGGGTCCTAAACTCTGACCTTGGTCACCTCAGCACTATAAGACTTCAATGAATTTTGCTCTGCTTCTCAGAGGTTTTTGGTTTAGACTTTTAGTTCAATCAAATTAATAAGTACCATAGAAATGTTTCAGATAAAATATTGTGGGAGTTCAGAAGCAGTGTATTTCTAGCTGCAGTGACTAGGAAAAGTCAGTGAATGTGGTAGCACGTGAAAGGAACTTGAAGGATACCAAGACACTGCAATAAGAAATTTCACTATACTACTTTACCTTAAGAGAGAAATTGCATACTGTTCTATATTCAGTTCCAATATAGCCCAAACTTTTTGAAGAGTATCTGCAACACTGGAATTTTCCTTTGTGTCTGAAAATAATAATTAAAAATAGCAACGTAAAAACTATAAGATGCCTGAAAGATCATTTTGTTCAAAGCCCTCCCCTTGCAGATAAGGAAGCTGAAATTCACAAGGTGATATCCAAAGTCATGGGCTTTGATCACAGCAAAATCATGTTTAAAATATAAAGCAATTATAAACTTCTGGTCGAGAGCTCTGTTCACTAATTTATGCTGTTTCCCTTCATCTTCAGTTTAAAAATCATAAAGTGTTGTTCTAATTGAAGATTCTCATCAAAGAGTTCACAACAGGGGATCTTTAATCACACCAAAAGTTCCTTATGAAAGCTCTTACGCCAGAAAAAACAATTCATCCAATTTTTCTAAAAACCAATGGCTCAATCCCATAATCCATGTTGGTTTAGGAGTAGATGATTTGGTAAGAAAAATACAAATCCATAGTAAGTGGCTCAAATTTAATATGCCAGAAACTAATTTTTCCCTACTTACTCTATTTCAATTTCTTCATAGTACTTACCAGTATCTGAAATTGATATCTCAAAATATTTACTTGTCTATCATATGCCTAGCATCCTAGAACACAAGATTCATCAAAGCGGAAACTCTGTCAGTTTAACTGACTTCAATAAAGTCAGAATTTAGAACAATGCTGTGCACACAAGTTATTCAATAAATATGCACTGAGTGAAAGAAATGCAAATACTATTAAAAACATTATTAAGTTATTCAAGTTTTTGTTTCTAAAAAAATCATTGTTTAAATATAATTTTTACAGCATATGTGGACAACAAAAAAGTATATTTTAATATATATTCAATTTGATAAATCTATATTTACTTTTTCTAATAGAATAATATCAAAATCAAGCAACAGTAAATTTTTCTATCACACAACTATCCAATGCAGTTTACTTATTTTATATTTGTGTGTTTAGAGTTTTCACTGCTGAGACAAACATTTTGATCATTCTCATTAACTACTTCAAAAAGAGACACTTAACAACAAAATTCAAAGAATTTTGAAAAATTCCAACAGAATTCAAAGAATTTTATTGGAAATAAGACTTTCCTTATGAAACAAAAATTGCAGAATGAAAATGATTATAATTTTTGCTTCTGCGGTGTTTAATTTGAAGCTGATAAAAAACAAAAACTTTTTCACAAAAATAGTTTTATATATGAAAATAATTTGAGAAAATGCACTCATAATTTGACTTCATAGATAGAATAGCTTTCAAATGCATTCTGTGCTTTCTAAATATATGACACATGGACACATGAAAGCTTCTTTCATTCAACTCATTCATTCTTTTACTCATTCCTTCATTTCTTTCTTTGAAAAATGGTCTAGAGATGCAAAAATGACTTAGCTAAAGCTGACTGCTGTAGCATTCTACTAGACATTGGAGATACATAGAGGGAAACATTGGTTCCCTGTTTTTAAAGACTCATGATAGATTGGGAAAACATAGCTGATCATTCACTGATTCATTATTTCTTCAGCACAAATTTGTTGTGTGCTTACTCTGCCAAGCATTCTGGGAACAGAGAGTGAGTGTGCTGACACTCATTCTGACCTCAAGGAATTTCAATATTTATAGAATTAAAAAGAATTAGCCAAATAATAAAGTAAAATAATTCCAAAATGCTTTTCTTTAGCACACAAATATTCACCCTTACATACACAAGGTTCATCTTATAAATGATTGGAAAATGATACCTGGTATTCTAGCTCTCATAAGCAATCTGACATAAGTCCCTCTCCACATGGCTTGAATTTTAATTGCAGCTGCTACCTCCTCAGGAAAATATTCTTTATCACTTACTGGTAGACAATATTTAACATCCACCCATTCCGCTGGAAAGAAAAAAACAAAGCTTGGAACTGAAAGTTAAGTTAAAGTATTTAATCCTTTCCCCAGCTTTCAATGCCTTTAACTTCTTAAGTCCCCTGACATATAAAGTGCCACTATGACAGATTTATCTTTATATTTAATATTGTGCTCTGCAAGTGGTCCTTTTTTGGAATTTAAATATTCTGGAGAAAGGAAACACTACATATTGACACCTGAGTGAGCTACTATTAATTCTTCTGTGAGAGTAGTAAAGGGTTTCCTTCAAAATTGAAAGAAGTTGTTAAAACTGCATGAATAGAGCTTATGGAGAGGAATAAAGGGGAGTTACATGGATCTGAAGATCTTCCCAGAATTTCTCAAATCATACATAAGTGTTAGTGACTTTCATAGTCTTTCAGGGCAAAAACAAATAAAACAGGGATATTCTGGGCTTCCCTAGAAATATGTGAACTTGGGGACACCAGGCAGATCCTTGGAGCCTGTGGGCTTTCCAGAGCACAGCTTGAATTCTCCACCTGTTGGTATAGTCCAAGACTACCTACTCCACAAAAACTTTGAGCTTGCTTATCTTACATAAGGCTAGAAAGTCCTTTGTTGAACAAATATCTAAAATTATTCAGTACCTAAAGAAGCCTCTTCTAAGGAAGAATCGAGCAACTCCAAATCCAAAACCAGAGCACGAAATGCAAATTTAAAGTTGGGAGGAGGTTTTGTTATTTGAACTTTTTTCAATAAGCGCCATAAAGAAATGTGAAAAACCTGAAAAAGATAAAATACATTTTTTATTTTTTTATTCATAGAGATGCAGAGAGAGAGAGAGAGGCAGAGACACAGGCAGAGGGAGAAGCAGGCTCCATGTAGAGAGCCTGATGTGGGACTTGATCCAGGGTCTCCAGATCACGCCCGGGGCTTCAGGCGGCGCTAAACCGCTGCGCCACCGGGGCTGCCCAACGTTAGTACATTTTTTAAACCAAGAAAACAACATTACCTGGCCAGAGAAGCTCTAAAGACCTTTAGATACTCTAAAAATAAAAATGCATATTTCTCAGATGCATGATATAACAGAAGACCTCAAAGTCTCACTCACCCAGCAGGAGACCAGAATTATTTCTCATCTTCTTATTTCTAAATTAATAAAAGTTAACCACTACAACAATGTTTATAATATATGCTCAACCAGAATATAACTGGTTGAAGAGATAGAGTGAGATGAAAAATATGGCTTTATGCTAACGCAAGTTAAATTCTTTATTTCATTGGTTCTAAAATGCCATCCACCATAAAACACACTATTGTCTCATGTGTTACCAAAAAGAAAACACACTATTTATACTTTTTTTTTATCACTTTCTTATTTTCATCTATGAGTATTTACTTCCCACTGAAAAAGCTATTTGGGGTTTATTTAGACAGAGCTTTTTCATCATACAACACACTTAAACATACATGAAAAAATAAAATAAGCTACATAAGCTGGTTAAGTATTCTGAAAACATTCATATTCAAACTCTTACTCTTGCAAATCACTTTCTGAAAAGACTTAATATCTGTATTTTCCTATATAAATTTGTCATTTGTGTTGTCAAGCTTTGAAGATGCTTCATGGCCTGAAGTGTGCTCTTTCATCCCTGGGGTGCTGCTCAAGCCACCACCCCTATTCAGTAGGTGCTGGTGCTGGCTCATTCCTGATCCTACCAAAGAGGACACATGGAAGGTTCTTAGACTAGAACCAGAACACATACTCCTTATTCCAAGTTTTTTCATGGTTTTTATCTTGAAACACTGAGGGATTCCATTTATCCAGTCATACCACTAAAATAATGACCAAGTCTCAGCACATTGCTGCTATCTTACTTTTAGTTATTTATTTGTCCAAAGGGAGTAATGTGCTTGGTGGATGATGTAAGGTGCCAGGGGCATCACTTAAGGTGATTTTTAACCAGCTACTTGCTCTTCTTCTCTCTGTCCCTGTGCCCTGGGGGGGATAGGGTGGTGTCAGTCCAGTGTAGGGAAAATCCCCGTCCTTTCATGTTTGAGAGGCTCTATAATGTCATTTAATTCTCTCCCACAAAGACGAGGCATTTGTCAAACTATATACATATTTCTTTTGAAGCAGTGACAATACGAACCCTATGAACAAGTCCATGTGTGTGCAGAGAATCCTGAAGGCCACCTGGCCAACAATGATTGTAAAGAATCACCAATTAAAAGACACACTCTGACTTCCTTCTGATGAAAACAAATGTGCATCCTAGAATGGTGAAATCCAGTGCCCTTCAAAGACATATGACCATTGTACTTCCTGCTTAGTGCACATCTTCTGACTATTCCTCACCCCTCCCCATATGTTTAGAGACAGGGATCTAATCTCATAATCTATATTTGTAACTGCCCCATTAGCTAACAATGGTGAGTAAAACTGCAAGCAACCACCTAACCCAAGCTGAGCAAATCATTACTTTGGTTGAATAACTTGAAATCAGGATCAAGAATTTCTAAGCTGGCCTCATATGGGAAATTGATATAAGTCAGGAGTCAGTTTTTCTATGATATGAACTTAGGAGTCTATAAGGAGAAAAAGAAAATGAAGAAGATAAGTTCTAAGGGCTGTTTATCCCCTCTTTGAAGTTCCTCACTGAGTCGTTCCTATCTTTAGGTGTCAAGATTTCCCTATATCCTTAAAATAAATTAACACATCCAGCTCCTTGTTATGACTTTAATCAGTTAGATGTGTTTTGTGACATGTTAGTAAAATGTTTCAACATCTAAGATGAAAATAAGAAAAATATATGATTACGTTAATTTTCCTACTCTGTGTTACATTTAAGTGCTCAGAGTCCTTGATCATGTTGATGTTACATCACTCTGGGTTACATGTGACTGTTGATGACAGCAGTGAACTCAGACCTGTGAGCAGAAAGGGGCCATTACTCTGACTTCCTGATTAACACACATGCATGCTAGAGAGTGGGTATTAATCCCTGCAACAGATGCATGGATTCACCACATCAGTGGAGATTTTAGGGATCCAGAGGACTAGGCATGCTGGGATATCCTCTCAAATGTAAAGGATAAGACACTGCAACTAAAAAAAGAGACCAATACTTAATAGTCTTCCCCGGAGTTGGTGATAGTATATTCTGCTTTGGGGAATATTATTCTAATGCACTTATTGAGTGACTTAGAAGGCCATCAGCTTTAAGTGGGATCCAAAGCAAGAGAAAGATCTGTAAGAGATTTGAGCATCCCAGGAAACAAAAAAAGATCACCTGGTCCAATTCTGTTGTAAACATGCTAATGAAAGAGCTCCAAGAAAACACACTAATGTTATTTTCTAGTGAAAGAATCCTTATCTATGGGATATTTATAGTATGCTGCACTAGATCCATCTGGATTTATGACAAATTTGGAATCTATCAATGTATGGGATGTAGCTCTGAAGAAATGTCACATAACTATGTAATATAAAAGTATAGGGCAGCCCAGGTGGCTCAGCGGTTTAGTGCCTGCCTTCAGCTCAGGGTGTGATCCTGGAGACCTGGGATCAAGTCCCACATCAGGCTCCTACATGGAGCCTGCTTCTCCCTCTGCCTGTGTCTCTGCCTCTCTCTCTCTCTCTCTGTGTCTCTCATGAATAAATAAATAAAATCTTTTTTAAAAAGTATAAAAATATTTAAAAATATAAAAGTATTTCACGGCCAAAATAGCTCCTTTTTATGCAATGCACAAAGGTACCTTACATATTAGATCTGGCCTAGGGACAACAGACTCATGCATAAGTAAACAGGGTGGCAAGGACAGGAATTATGAAGGGTTCCAATAGTTTGGGCTCTTTCACCCAGGCTTAGCTGTCAGTAGCAGAAACTTTAATATGATATCATCCTCTGGGGATTCCAGTCAGCCACTTGGTGGCAAGTTTATGTTGGTGGGCTTCTTTCAAGGAGGGGTAGTGATTTGTCCTCACTAGCATTGACACATACCTCAAGTACAAGTTTGCTTTCTCTTTCCTTGATGCCTCTGCCAGCATCATTATCCAAGGAGTTACAGAAAATCTGATTTACAAACATCATATTCAGCCTAACACTCCCTTGGACCAAGGGTCGCATTATACAGAAAATATTTAACCACTGGAGAATGTCTGGGATTCAATGGTCCTAATATATACCATAGACACAATTGATAAAGGGGCACCTGGGTGGTTCAGTCAGTTAAGTATTTGCCTTTGGATCATGTCATGATCCCAGGGTCCTAGATTGAGCCTCCATCAGACTCCCTGCTCAGTGGGGAATCTACTTCTCCCTCTGCCCCTTCCCATGCTTGTGCTTGTCCTTTCTCTCTCTCCCTCTCTCCCTCTCTCTCTCTCTCAAATAAGTAAATAAAATCTTTTTTAAAAAAAGGAGGGGGGGATGCATGGGTAGCTTAGTGGTGAGTGTCTGCCTTCAGTTCAGGACATGATCCTGCATCCAGGGATCAAGTCCCACATCAGGCTCCCTGCATGGAGCCTGCTTCTCCCTCTGCCTGGGTCTCTGCCTCTCTCTGTGTGTGTCTCTCATGAATAAATAAATAAAATATTTTTTAAAAACTTAAAAAAATAATTGCTAGAATTCCTGGTAAATTGGAATGGCATATAAAATCCTCATTTAAGAGGCCAACCTGAAGATGACACCTGACAGAACTGACACAGTATCTTCTGGGGCACAGTATATATGAACAGAACCAGAAACCAACATGCAGTGATGTATCTGTAAAAGCTAAGTCATACAGGCCTAGGATTCAAAAATTGGAAGTAGGATGGATATCTCTCACCATTATTTCCAGTGGTTCATTTGCAATAATCAGTGTTCTCTGTCCCAAAAGGTAGTTCGCTAAATTGGAGGACCTAATTCCTGGGGATGGATGTCAAGGAATGTTTCCATCTGGGAACACAGTATGATTTACAGTAAACCTAAGTTATGATATATCCCTGGTTGCTTTGAGCTCCTCATTCTGGTATACAAATAGGAAAAAAAAAAGAAACTAATATAATTGGTGTGGGGGGAGAATTTACCCTGATTGTCATGAGGTACTAGGGTTTCTGCTGCATGATGGGACAGGAAGAATCATGCCTGAATTTGCTGAGACACTTCCTGGTGCTTCAGCAGTGAATGATTAATCATGGCCTAGAAAGAGTAAGGCAATCAAGGTCTTGTGCTCATCAGGATTGAAGGTTTAGGTCACCCACCAGGCAACAAGAACAGCTGAAGCTTTGGTTGGAAGAAGGGGAAATCTAAAATGGCTGGTAGAGGAGAGAGATGTTGAATACCAGCTATGGCCTGAGGGCCAGCTGTAGCAGTGGAGACCAGAGCCTTCTTGTCATATGATGATTTAATTATTTGCTTATTTTTAGAGCTTAACACCACCTTAAGCTATCTAGAGCCTCACCTTGAAGAATGGATAACAGAGTTCACTTAAGGGAGGCAATCAGATTGGTTGAAGAATAAATCATGGCAGGTATTTCTTGTAGATTACTCATGCTCTAGGTGAGCAGATACAAATTTCAAAAGCAAGGCTTAGTTCTCTCTATGGAAAATAAAGGAAGAGACACTTTATCTCCTCTTTTCTTAGATATCACTTTAGAAAACTTGCAATTCAAGTTCTTTCTCCTTCTCTTTGAAGTGTATGTAAGTCTTTTTAATGGCTAAATTTTGGGGATTACCTAATATAAGATATATATTTTTTTCAAACAGAAATTATCCTTCTAGGAACATCATAACTTGAACATGCTTACCCTGAAGTGCTGTGCAGTTAGTTCTTTATTCTGGAGGGGTATAGGGTAGTGAGCTGTTTGTAAATCCTTCAGAGCCACAGACAGTTTACCCTTATCTCTGAAGTTAACAATCACATTTCCAACAGCTTTCAAAATTGTTAAAGACTGCTCTGTAAATCGGTAGCTCTCCTGTGAAGACAAAACATAGCAGCCAGATTCACTTTTTTAAAAATTTAAGTCTAATTAAGCTGACAAAAATTTAATTTCTGTTAATATATTAAACTTCTATATAGTTGATTCAATAGTTCTTTATGAAGTGTTTGCTTGATCAAGGCATTTTGCTAGGGGCTGTGATCTCAACAATATAAAACAAGGGATATGATTCCTGCTGCAGTGGAAACACATGGAAAGAACACCTAGTTCACATTGGGAGCCAGGGGAAATTCCTCTACAGTATTAATACCCAGACTTAGTTCTGAAGGGTGTCTAGGAATTAGTTTGATAAAAGTTAGTAGGAGTGGAGAGCTGATAGTGAAGAGTTCAGGGAGACAATGATAAAGATTACAAAGACAAGAAAGTGAACTGGCTCCCTCCTGCTTCTGGGACTGCTATTGACTCTGAGGAAACAATAAAAGCAAAAAAGGAGACAGGGATACCGAAAACAGTATGGAAGTTCCTCAAAAAATATAAAACAGAGGGCAGCCCGGGTGGCTCAGAGGTTTAGCTCTGCCTTCAAGCCCAGGGCATGATACTAGAGACCCGGGATCGAGTCCCATGTCGGGCTCCCTGCATGGAGCCTGCTTCTCCCTCTGCCTGTGTCTCTGCTTCTCTCTCTCTCTGTGAATAAATAAATAAAAATCTTTAAAAATAAAAAACAAAGCTATCATCTAATCTAGCAATCTTACTTTTGGGTATATAGCCAAAGGAAATGAAAATAGGACATTAGAGATAGCTGTACCCCCATATTCATTGCAGGATTATACTCATTTGCCAGGACATGGGAACAACCTAAGTATCCACCAGTGGATGAATGGATAAAGAAGTTGTAGTGTGTATGTATGTATGTGTGTATATATTGAATATATACATATATATACATAATGTGTATATATATATATATATACATGCATACATACACACAAAATGGAATATTATTTAACCATGAGAAGAAAGGAAGTCCTACCATTTGTTACAATATAGATGGATGGACTTTGAAGGCATTAAGTAAAATAAACCATACAGAGAAAAACAAGTATTGCATGATATCATTTATATGTGGAATATTTAAAAACAAACACATAAACAAACTCAAAAACAAGTAGAATGGTTGTCAGGGACTTGGGCGTGGGAAAAATAAGGAAAGGTTAGTGAGAAGATATACACCTTCAACAATAAGATGAATAAGGTCTGAAGATCTAAATGTAAACCATAGTGACTATAGTTGATAGCACTGTATTATACAATACAGTTAAGGGAATAGAACTCAAATGTTACCAAAAAAACGCTGTCACCAAGAAAAAAAAAAGGTAAGTATGTGAGGTGATAGTTATGTTAATTATTAATAACTAGATGGTAGGGATCCTTTTACAATGTTTATGTATATCAAATCACTACAATGTCCAGTTTATATAACTTAAAATTTAATTTGCCTACTTTACCTCAATAAAACTGGTGAAAAAAAAGAAATTGGATATCAAATTGCAAATCTGTAGGTCAAAACCAAAAAGAGAGTCAGTGGGGGGTGGTGGGGAGAAAGAGAGAGAAAGGGAGAAAAAGAACCCTGAGGAATTTGTAGGTTATTTTGGTTGGTGTGTGGTAGGTAATTAATGGATAGAGGAGTGGCTGCCCAGAGCAGAGGGTGCTTTGAGACAGCATTTAAGAGGGTGAAGTTGGAACAAAACTTTGTAAAACTGTTTTTGCTCCTTTCCTAGGGAGCACTATGGCGTCATCATTGCTCCTTGGTTCCCTGCAGAAATTTTGAGGAATGGCCCAGCAGCTATGTGTAAATAGTACAGATTCCCTGCTGGGGTGAGCTAATGAAGACAGATGCAACTGACTTGTCCCCTTAATGCATTTACCATTCTATGACCTTCTTCTCAACCTCCCAAAGCCTAGAAAAAGCCTCTCTCAATGGTGTTTCTCTCTGAGGTGAAACCATGACCAGAAAAGTTGTCTGGTCAAGCAGCAACTCTGAAAGTGATCACGTACAGCTCTGAGGAGCTTGAGTCTCTCTGCTCTTGGACTAGTTTTTCTCCTCTTGCTTCTTCATTAGGACTGAAGAATAATAGGGTCTGACTTTCAGCCTCAAGGATTTTTTTTTTCAAGATTTTATTTATTTATTCTTGAAAGAGAGAGAGAGGCAGAGACATAGGCAGAGTGAAAAGTAGGCTCCCTGCAGGGAGCCCCATGCAAAACTCAATCCCAAAACCCTGGGATTACGACCTGAGCCAAAGGCAGACTCTCAACCACTGAGTTACCTCTGCACCTCAGCCTCAATCATTTTTACAAGATGGAGGAATTGATAACCCCAGGGAAAGATGAGTTCACAGACCAAAATAAGTAGACACCTATGAAGTCAAGTCACCTAAAGAAAGAAGCAAACTGGATAATCCATACTACCTAAAGCAGAATTTTTTTTTAAAGAAAATGAAGAAAAGATAAAACAAGAATTTAAAATAATCAGGATAAATATAATTAAGGGAATAAGAGACATGTACTTATAAGGTGGGCTTACTGATCTTCCTTCTATTAAGCAGGAGGGAGAGGACTGGTGAGAAACAGCACAGCAGAGAGGAGGCAGTCATGGGGAATCCTGCACAACCACTGTCTGAAGAGGCAAGAATCCATGACTGAGCATTTCTGGGCCACAGCAACATTAGCAAAGAGAGCTGTTCCTGAGCCATCTTGTTGCTATATTAACCCAGAGATTTACTGACTGGCTAAGAGGATCCTGCCTTATTAATATGAGGCTGTGCTACATGGAGATGGGTTTGGAGGAGGCTGTAAAACTGAACTGTGTAGTGGGAATGCCCCATGCAAATTGGCCTCCAAAAAGGCAGAGGCCCACATATCTAAAGAAGATGTCTTGTGGATGACATCTAAAACCAAGACAGGGCCTCAGGGGAGATGCTGGGACTATTTACCTTGCTTCTTCCTTCAGGCCCTGTCAGAACAGAGGAGCAAGAGACACTAAGAAGAGGCCAAGAGAAGAGGAGATAAACAAGAATGACAGAATTTTCCATGGATCCTCTTTCCCCGAATCCCAAACACTCCAAATTCCTTAGGACAAGGAAGGGGTAAAAGGACCATATGATACCACATTTTAAACTGTAATGAAAAGGACTGTACTGATCCTCTATTCCCAAAGACCAATATGCTAGGAGACTTAACTGAGATTCTAACAGATGTGAAAGGGGATTCCACAGAGCAGAGGCAGTTGTTGGAGAAAACTAAATTTATTTTATTTGTAGCCCTGCAGAGTTTAACTTATTTATTGTACATGTCACTTGGGGGAATTTCTTATAGAATACTTATAGAATTTCTTATAGAAAACTTATTAGTTTTAAAAGTAAAAACATGGACAAGTTGAATAAAAAACAGGAATATGACTTAGATCAAAATCTGAAAATAAAAAAAATCTTTGAAAATAAGGCACATATAAAAAAAGAATCACAGTTGCTTGCATACTTACTGGCTCAAAGTTGGGTAGTACAACATCTTCATCTCCAATGACAAAAGTCACCATGCTGCAGAGGTGTATGGAATGCCCTATGGGGGAGTATGCGGTGAAAAGCAGCATATGTCTCCTAAAGACAATGGAAAATATATGAGGACCAATGGGCACCTTTGTTGTAGTCCTTGCCTCTATTAGTTGTTTGGTGACAATTTATGCTCAAATGAAGTCAAAGGTTAGTGAGAGTTGAATTCTTTAACACAGACAGGATAAAGACCTTTGAATTAGCACTCTGAAAGAACCATCAGAGATCATGGAATATTATTGTATTACTTATATAGGACATAAAATGGTTACACTGAATGACAAACTTACACATGATGGAGGTATCTTCCCATACACTGCAGTCACATTGCAGGAGACTAAGTCCCGATTTTTCCCTACAACAATAATTCATGGTGCTACAGGGCTTTATAGATTTCAGAGTCATTTCATAGTCATTTCCTCACAAATGCATAATTTTATGTATGTTGTTTGTGTCTCTTCTATCAGGTTGTGGTATCATTTAGAGCAGGGACATTCATTTCCCCTCAGTTACATAGCACTTAGCATATGTTCAAAACAAAACATTCATGCTGATAGGTTAGATACTGTGGGGAAACACGTAGATAGAAAGATATACATAGATATATATATATATATATATATCTTTATTATTCCCTGTTCTTGGTTGTCTTGATGGAGGGGTACTCAAAATAATGACTTCTGGGATAATCTCTCTATGCCAAGGAAGGTGGCCCTCAGCTCGGCTGGGCCTGGGCGACCCCCTCTGGCGCTGCCACCTTCTGAGATGGGCCCACCCCAGGTGGTGGGTGTGGGGATGGGGGGGCGAAGGGGCGTGGTGGAGGTGCAGCATCGCCGGCTGCTCCCCCAAATGCTGCTTGCAGCACCCTTCACCCTCTAATAGCCATACTTAGCCTCAGCCGGAGCCTGGCCTTTAACTTATAAAGTGCAACCTCGTGCTCCACCCTTAGCTCCGGGAACTCTCCATGGACCTTATTTTTATACAAGATTAATAAAGATGTTTGCAAAAGAAAAAAAAATAGGGCCTTATTTTTTTTTTTTTTAAGTGAGAATCTTTATTTTGACAAATAAGTGCAGTATAAAATATTCGGCCTGAAAAGTAAAAGAAACAAAAAAGAAAAAAAAGTAAAAATAAATATGTTTACAAATTATTGTAGAAAGAATACAAAAGGGTTAAAATTCTCAATGAGGAAAAACCAAAATGTGTCCAGTTGTATAAAGGCTCTTCCCGTATAAGAAATGGGGATAAAGCTGAAGACCCAGTTTGGTTTCGCTGCTGAAAAATGTACAAAATAACTTAGAAAAACCAGTCGAGGGATCCCTGGGTGGCGCAGCGGTTTGGCGCCTGCCTTTGGCCCAGGGCGTGATCCTGGAGACCCGGGATCGAATCCCACGTCGGGCTCCCGGTGCATGGAGCCTGCTTCTCCCTCTGCCTGTGTCTCTGCCTCTCTCTCTCTATCTGTGTGTGACTATCATAAATAAATAAAAATTAAAAAAAAAAAAAAGAAAAAAGAAAAACCAGTCGAGGTCAAACGTTGTGAGCCTACTACTAGTACCTGCCTACATTTGATGTCAGCAAAATTGATAACCACAGTGCAAGGCAGAGCAGGCAGTAGGACAACCAGGAGTTCTCCATCCAGGTATCTATTCTGTCAACATTCAAGTAAAAGCTGAAGAAAAGCCCTTAGTGAAGTCTGAGCTCTGCATTTGGCTGACCGGATTTCCTCCATTGTGGTGCTCAAAATACTTTATTTGGCCAGCAAAAACACGGAAGAGCCTGGAACAGCTGCATTTAACAAATTCCTGCTGCCTCTTCCCAACCTTCATGGGTTGGGCCCAGCACCAACCAGCCGTCTTATCAGAAGCTCGAGGTCTGTGTGATGCAGCAGTGTTGGCTGCGCCTGGAAAACCCTATCTGGCCCTATCTCTCTAGGGTAGATGTGAGAAATATTTTTTTTTTTTGATGTGAGAAATATTGAAGAAGTTCTAAGATTTAATGTTTTCTAGGAATACTGGATGCTTGCCACACATTATTTCAGCCTTTGATTTTGCTGTGGGCTTTGCTTTTTCTTTAAGAGCCATAGCTTTTCATTGATTACATAGGAATAACATGATTGGTCTTGGGAAAT
Organism: Canis aureus; assembly: GCF_053574225.1. Lineage (NCBI taxonomy): Eukaryota > Metazoa > Chordata > Mammalia > Carnivora > Canidae > Canis > Canis aureus. The sequence continues at coordinate 38,348,958 of NC_135611.1, read as the reverse complement.
CCAGCAAAAATATTTATTTCATCTGAAACAGGAGGTACTATTTTGAATTTTATTTATTAAAATCAAAAAACCTTTTTGATTATGCATATTTTCTTTAAAATGAAAAACATGATCTGCTTAGCCAAGTTAATCTTAATTAAAAATAAATCTACAGGTAAGATTAAAAACAAACCACAGATTAAAAAAATAGAAACCATAGGGAAAAAAATGCTGTTTCTCCATTTGTTTTTAAATATCATAGTGCTTCTTGCCAAGGAATATAAGATTTACAAGAAAACAAAAAGATTGTTTAATACATTAATTTTAGGCAATGCTGATTTATTTTATTTTATTTTTTAAAGATTTTATTTATTTATTCATGAAAGACATAGAGAGAGAGGCATGCAGAGAGCCTGACGTGGGACTCGATCCCAGGACTCCAGGATCACGCCCTGGGCGTAAGGCAGACGCTAAACCACTGAGCCACCCAGGGATTCCCGGCAATGCTGATTTAAACCATATTCTTTCATAAGAAATTATCGAACTTTGACAATTCTGAATCTCCCGAAAGAAGATTCACTGAACAGCATTTCTTCAATGTATTTGTTCATAGAATTATTTTTCTGAAGAATCTTAATAACAGATCTGTTTCTTACAAAATCACTTTAGGAGACAATATCTTAAATCCCATATTGTATGTAGTAGCCAATGGTTTACAAGGCTTCAAAAAATTCTTCATATGGGAAAAATAAAGTCACTCCGTACCCAACAGGCAGGCGAACCACTGTAGCCTTGGTAGCATATGTATGAATCTTCCTAACAAGTTCCCGTGGTTTCAGAGATTTCCAAGAAACTGATTCAGCTGTAAGCAATCCAGGCTCTATGTGGGGGCTGTCTTTTGTTAAAGCTAGGAAGAGGGAAAAATGTTAAAATTTAACTTTGAAAGTTTAGCTGGCCTTCACAACATTTTAGTAATGATAATAATAATATCAGGAATTAGATGTTTTCTGAAAATACTCGTAAAACCTGGAGAAAATACTCTGGGTAAATAATTATTGGGAATAATACTGAAGTGAGACTCAAGTCTTCCTCTCTGTCCTATTTTCCTCCTCAGAATAATCCGTCACATAAAGAAACAAGGAACAGAAGAGTTAGTAAGAGGACAGACAAGACTGTCTCATAGGAGTAACCCATCACTTTAATCATCTGAGCACAAATCACAATGCCCCTAGAGATGCAGTTTTAAGGAAGAAAAGCACCACACATGGGATAATAGATTTTCCTAAGATAGTGACAAAGCAATGTGGAAATATCCCATTGTTTAATCTACGTTTTTACTTTTAACTCTCAGCTCTATGTGTAGAAATAGCAAATAATGAACAAAAATTTAATTTTAACATTATATGTTCCTCTTAAAATGAATAAAGAACATAGACTATTCTTCATCAGTAGCAAGACCAAAACACTTTTTAAATTTAAAAAAAAATTGAGACAAAACCGACACGTTATTGTATTAATTTTAGGTGTACCATATAATGATTTGGTATTTGCATATATTTTAAAATGATTACCATGAAAATTTAGTTAACACCCATTACTACACACAATTATAATTTTTTTCTTTTAATGAGAATCTTTAAGATTTACTCTCTTAGCCACTTTCAAATATACAATACAGTGTCATTAACTATAGTGACTCTGGTGTACATTACAGCTTCAGGAATTATTTTACCTTATATTTTTACCCTACTTCCAGATAACACTCAAGCTGAGGATATAAGGGCACAACATTTAGTTAACACCCATTACTACACACAATTACAATTTTTTTCTTTTAATGAGAATCTTTAAGATTTACTCTCTTAGCCACTTTCAAATATACAATACAGTGTCATTAACTATAGTGTTTTAGGACATGCTGTGGCTTAGGAGTTATTAGTATATATACTAAGCTTACACTATTAAGTTTGGCAAGTTTACTCAACAAATATTTATTGTCTACTACTATACACTAGATACCATTCAAAACATTGGCTATAACTGGGTGGAAAATCATAGTCCCTGTGATCAAAGTTGGTAGTACGTTTAATAGTAAGCATTCAGCAAATATTTATGGTACCTCCACAGTGCCAGGTAATATAAATTTGAATTATAGATAATTGGATTTTGCTGTTTACGCTTTGCTTTTTCTATAAGAGCCATAGCTTTTCTTTGATCACATAGGATAAACATGATTGATCTTGGGAAATCCAGTAAAAATATTTATTTCATCTAAAATAGGAGGTAATATTTTGAATTTTATTTACCAAAAATAAAGAAAACTTTTCAATTATGCATATTTTTAAAGATTTTATTTATTTATTCATGAGAGACACAGAGAGAGAGAGAGGCAGAGACACAGGCAGAGGGAGAAGCAGGCTCCATGCAGGAAGCCCGATGTGGGACTTGATCCCGGGTCTTCAGGATCACACCCTGGGATGAAGGTGGCCTAAGCTGCTGAGTCACCCGGGCTGCCCCATATTTTCTTTAAAATGGATAATGTGATCTGTTTAGCCAAGTTTATCTTAATTAAAAATAAAACTACAGGTAAGATTGAAAACAAACCATAGGTAAAACTATAGACTGATAAGAAAAAAATGTTTCTTGATCTGTTTTTAAATAAACAGATTTGGGATCCCTGGGTGGCGCAGCAGTTTGGCGCCTGCCGTTGGCCCAGGGCACGATCCTGGAGACCCGGGATCGAATCCCACATTGGGCTCCCGGTGCATGGAGCCTGCTTCTCCCTCTGCCTGTGTCTCTGCCTCTCTCTCTCTCTCTCTCTCTCTCTCTCTCTCTGTGACTATCATAAATAAATAAAAATTTAAAAAATTAAAAATAAATAAATAAATAAATAAATAAATAAATAAACAGATTTAACTTTAACAAAACAGGCCAGAGAATGGTGTTTTATGCATATGTTCAAGGGGCTGGTCTCAGAGAGAAGCAAGAACAGTCCATCCATGAGAGCAAGAGGGAAGGTGACTAGAATTGTGAAGAGCTCCTTATGGGAAGATGAGGTGGGTCATTCCTGATTTTTGTCTATCTGTCCAGTGAAGATAGCAGTAAGGTCATCCCCTGAAAATGCAAGAGGATGAGAGCAACGGTTGGGGAAATCTGGAGGTTTGAGATAGTCATCCATGAGGACAAGAGCGGGCAGTGCATGAACCAGGGAACCATGTGCATGGCCATACTTAGGGGCCCCTTTGAAATGTGTAGCCCTCAGTTGAAAGTGGGGCTAGCTGACAGGATTATTTTTCCTCCAGTTGCATTCAGCTACTCTGATGCACACAGGTAAGGTGTATGTATGCACAGGTAAGAAAGAATGTATGTTTTTCAATAGATTTTAAAAGACCCAAGATGATGACGTATAGAGGTAGAAAGAAACACAGAGAGACTAGTCATGCCAGAGACATAAACACAGGACTGAACAAGGAGAGGCAGAGGTGGCAAGAGGGAGCATCACCAATGATATCTGAGAAGCAAGAGCATCATAGAAGGTGGTATAAGGGTGACTCTTGTAGAGACTCTGGAGAGGAAATAGTTTCCTATCCAGAGCTTTAAAATCTTGTATTTCAAAAAAAAAAAAAAATCTTGTATTTCCCCTAGACTGAATGAAAGTAAGCTGGGCTTAAGACTATAATTTTTTCATATCTCACTTACCTCCAGATTCTCCCCATCGTACCAATGCAGAAAAGGAAACCAGTAGTTCAATAGGTTTTAGACTATCCACAAATAAATAGTAGGATACACGTTCATCTGAGAACTGCAAGAAATCAGGTGAATCATTGAACTTAATATTTAGTCTATCAATGCTGTATTTGCCACTTTAATAATAATACAATACCTCGTTTATAGAGGACCTACTGTGCTCTAGACACCACAATAAGTACTTTACAGTTTTAATGATATAAAGAAAATCATGCTGGGTAAATGTTGGCAATAGTCTATGGAAGCTGGGTCTATAGGATCTGTGTGAAACTGACTGCTCTGTCAGAGAGAGTCAAAACTCTTCATGAACAAAGTAAAGGAGTATGCTTGTTCCAGAAATAACAAATGGAGGAGACTGGGCTGATGGCTGAGCAGTGCTCTGAGAATGCAGGTTCCTGATAACTTTGGCAGAGAATGGAAATGTCTAATGGGGTTGTATTAAGGTATTTTATAGGGCAGTATGTGATATAAACACTTTCTTCCCTTTTTTTACAAGATCTTCAGAAATATAGCCATTGCACATTTGTTTAAAGATTTTATTTATTTAATCGAGAGAGAGAGAGAGAGAGAGAGAGAGAGGCACAGGCACAGGCAGAGGGAGAAGCAGGCTCCATGCAGGGAGCCCAACGTGGGACTGGATCCTGGGTCTCCAGTATCACACCCTGTGCTGAAGGCGGCGCTAAACTGCCGAGCCACCGTGGCTGCCCTAGCCATTGCACATTAATGCACCAGACTGGATTTTTGTTTTGAAGGTGCAGGAGAGTACTGAGTAAAACCAGAACTACCCTTAAAGGACAGCCACATAAGGGTTACATGAACATGAACTCAATCCATCCTGTATGGGTACTGTTAACATCTATAATCATGGATGAAGAAACTGAAACACAAAGAGAATAAGTAATCTGCGAAAGGTCACAGAGCTTGCAAGTAGCAAAGCTGAGACTCAAAAGTAGGTCTGTCTATTGGCCAGCAACAGGGCTGGTCTTTGAAACTATTGTACTTTTATTGTCTCTCAACTGCTTGCTGTTTCAATGACTGATGGCAAAGGGTAAGTGTGTTAAATTAATTTCATTGCTATTATACATTAAGAGCTTTCATATCATTTTACACAATATTTAAATAAACAATTAAAATATGATACAAAAACCTCTAGTGATACTGTGAAAAATGCAACCTTGTTATTTAATCAAGTATGACAAGATTGCTAGAAATGCTCCAGACAACATAAATATGTTTTAAATGATTGCTTCCCCCAATATTTTTCAATAGTAAGCATTTGTCATTTATCTTTTTTGTTTCCTTTTAGCTGCCACATGTTGGTTATAAAGATGGTTGTTTCAAGCACTCAAGTATTCACTCTCTAAAATTATGAAGGAAGCTGAGGGTTGCCAGCCCAGTGTGCGTGCCAGAGGAGGAGTTTCTGCACAGAGCTCATCTGCTGCTATTTTTGAGAGTCTGAGAATTTGGGGACAGTATGACCCTGGAGGTCACAGGGAGGTACCCTGGTCTAGTGTCTGCACAGGGCACCTCTGGGTGTCCCCTGCCCCACCTACATACTGAGCACCAATGGAGCAGAAAGGGGTAGAGAGCATAGAAATGTGCTTTTGTCTTAGGAATAGCATGTAATTCAATAGATGCTAATTGAAATCAAATATAATGAATTTATTTGTGCTTCAGTTATTCATAAATCAAACATTTTTAATGTGAATTTATACAATGAAGCTCAGGATTGAACATAATCAGATGAATCACACTTGGAGATATGAGGTAGCAGAATTTTGCTTATTGGCTGTGTAAGGAATTAAGAATTGATTTTGGGGGATCCATGGGTGGCACAATGGTTTAGCGCCTGCCTTTGGCCCAGGGCGTTATCCTGGAGACCCGAGATCGAATCCCACGTCGGGCTCCTGGTGCATGGAGCCTGCTTCTCCTTCTGCCTATGTCTCTGCCTCTCTCTCTCTCTCTCTGTGTGTGTGACTATCATAAAAAAAAAAAAGAATTGATTTTGTTTTGTTTAATATAATTACGAATTTAGAAATGCTTGATAGATTTGAAGGTGTTTTCCACTGGCATGATTTAATAAAAAATTTACATAAAAGAAGGAAAAGAGAAGAGATCATAATATATTTACCTTGAATTCTGTTTTTTGAAAGTTAAAGCAATATGAACTTGGCTTGTGAAAAATATATATGTTCCTGAAAAACATTATTTATAACAGGTTACCATTGTCATATGCAACAGACCAGTACTATATGTTAATAAGTTTCTTAGAATCAAATAATTACAGGCAGAGGTAAAGACAGACGAAAAATTTTAAAAATAGTAACAACCTAGAAGAAAAGTGGTTGCCAAGGGCTGGGAGTGGGGGAAATGGGAAGACACTGGTAAATGGGTGCAAATGTCCAGTTATAAGCTGAATAAGTTCCAAGGATCTAATGGATAGCAGGGTGACTATACTTAATACTGGATTGTATCACTGAAATTTACAGAGAGTAGAACTTACGTGTGTCTGCCTCCACCCTCCAAATTGGTAAATGTGTGAGGTGTTGGATGTGTTAACTCAATGGGGAGAATCTTTCACAATGTATATCATTTCATCACCATGTACATTTTAAATATTTTATATTTTTATTTATAAATTATGTCAGTTAAGCTGGGCAAAAAATAATAAAAACTGCATTGAATTAGTTGTCCAAAAGAGACAAACATGATCCCTCTCAGTGAATAAACTATCTTTATTCTGATCAACAAATAAGTGTCTGAGGGTGAGCTGAAACTGGCCTGAGATCTGGCTCTTAATATTCTGTGGACAATCAACTCACCTATTTTTCTAACATTTTTGTTTGATATTAGATCAACACCAGACTAATATTGCTTTAACTCTTTTGAATGATAGCTAAAAATTAATGGTTTACATATCCACTATAACTAATGGACACAAAATATTTATACTCACTGAAAGCATACACAAAAGTCTTCAAAATCCAACCATATTTCTTTAGAAACACTATTATTTATTGTTGCAAACTCCTCCTGTGATTTCTCCTGTGTTGCTGTTGTCTGGCTGACCAAATCTCTTTCCAAACTATATCCTTCACCCTGATGGGCTCCGTCATTCAGCCCAAGTTCCATCAGTTCGTCTGTGCGTAGCAGAAAACAAAAATGTCAATTTCACCTATGTTGTTAAATAGGGAGTTCCTGAGATATGGGAAATTATAGAGCAGAGCTTGCATAGTGAAGTCTATTTTTGAAAAAAGAAAAAAAAAGCTTCCTGAGGCAATCCTTTACATCCAAGCCTCATATATGGGGAGATCCATGCAGAGACACATTTTCATACACTTGGAAGAATTTAATCCTAACTTAAATGGCATAGTGTTCAAAATTTGAAATCGCTCTCACAAATTTGCGTCCCAATTCTTTACAGATTATAAAGTTCTAGCAGAAATTAGCTAGGTTAGGTACTTAACACCTGCTCTAGGCAGACATATTCGTATAAGAGGGAATGGCTCATGCACCAGAAGAAGGTAGAACCTTGGAGAGCTATTGCAATAAATATATTTCAAGAAGCCATTGAACTGCTCCCCACGGTTAGTGATTCTGCATTTTATCTTAGGTTGATCAAATAATGTCATGAAGGTCTTAGAGGCTTCTTGAATTATAATGTTACATGTGCACATGCCACAAAACTCGTTTTTTTGGATTTGAGGATTGGCCAAATCTTTGTTTAGGAACTGGGGAATTGGCAATGGTTTCCATGCTTTGATCATCACATGCATGTATTAAAACACACGAACTGTACTTGTGAGCCCTTAATCAGATCATCTTTTATTTGGACTTTAAGCATGAATTTGACAAGTGAGATTATCTGATTTTTCTAGCCCAGAGTAGATTAAATTTAACACATCAGAGGAGGCCCCTGAGAGCCAAGAGAAGGGAGAGCTAAGAGCTGTCAAGAAGCAGAGGTCCCTTTGTGCTTTGATGTTAATAGAAGTCATGAGAAGATTATTAATTTACCTTTTCCAAGGATAACTTGTGAAAGAATATTACTCTGTGAAGTGAAAGGAACACATTAAGAAACCATTTATAAATTCAGCAAAATATGTTAGCTATCTAAAGCACCAATGTTTTTAAGTCAATACTTTCTTTTAATCATTGAAGAAACAGATTTCTGCAAATGTTACTAAAACATGATAAAGCAGAAATTTGTTTTTAACCTTAAAGTTCAACGATGTGAATTTAATTAAATAATTGGCTGAGGGTTTAAAGTTGTGACATTAAAACATTAGAACATGAGAGTTTATTAAACGATTGAGTCTTAAAAGTTAAACTAAAACAATAGTATCCTTAAGTAGTTATTCTACTTGGTATGAAGCACCCGGCATTGTTATGGACTGAATATAATGAGATTATAATTAGCAAGTAATATACAGAATCTAGAAAGGTGGATTTCAAATTATAAAAATGGCTCTTCCAAATTTTAACAGGGAAATTAAGTTGATTTTGCTTTGTGCAACTCTGCTTTCTCTGGAACACAATTAAAATATGTGTAAAAGTAAAATGTACAAACTCATACAGACAAATGATTGATGATAGCAACAATATTTTGGGTGATGTAAAGGTAGGTGATAACAGAGCAAAGCTAACTGAGAAGCAAGTGAGAAGCAAGCCCATCCATGACTTAGGGCCCCAGAAATAATTAGCAGGCATCTGAGAAGAAGAGAATGATACATGGACCCATATCAAAATATAGGAATGATTAAGGAACAGATAAATCCCTACTTTGCCCTAATCCTTTCTGGTTTAGCATCTAGCCTTCTTCTGCCTAAACAGAACACTAGAAATTGCTTCATGAGGAGAAATTAAATGAGAATTCTCCAGATCTGGGTTCACAGGTACCGTGGGAAACAAAAAAAGCTACTATGCAGAGAGGAGAGGAATTAAGTGAAAGTCCACATGCTAAACTTTGAGACTTTCAGCTCCTCTGTGCTGCTTGGCTTCTGTAACACTGATGGATAAATGTATACCAAACTCTGTGACCCATTCTACCCCAGGAGGGAGATTAGAGGACTCCTAACTGGAGAAACTGACCAAAGCCAGGGAAAAACCTCAAGGAATCTACATTTGGAGCTAATCCTACCCCCAGATGAAGCTCATTTATCCCCAATTATCCTAAATTAATTATCCTGCCAGCTGACAAGCTTATCATTTCTATAAAGCCACTTCCAATCAGCAGCTCTTTAATGCCATGAATTCCTTAGATATATATGTGTAACAAAGTATCACCAGACAATGAAGGATGGAGTCTTAATGAGAGCTCTTAGAAACTAAAAACAGGAAAGTGAAATAAACTCAACAGAAAGTCTGGATGACAAAGTTGACACAAAAGACAAAGATATTAAATCTATAAATATTTTAAAAGAAAACATTGGAGAAAGCTTCATGACTTTGATTTGGCAGTGATTTGTTGGATATGACACTAAACAACAACAACAACAAATGTAAAAATAGATAAATTGGACTACATCAAAATAAAAAAATTCTGTGCATCAAAGGACAAATCTAATACAGTGAAAATGCCACCTACAGCATAGGAGAAAATATTTGTAAATCATGTATCTGATAAAAGGGTAGCATCAACAATAGGAACAACAAAAACCAAATAAACCAATTTAAAAATGTGCAAAGGTCTTAGATATTTATCCAAAGAAGATATACAGGTGACCAACAAGCATATGAAAAGATGCTCAACATCACTAATCATTAGGGACATGAAGATCAAAAGTATAATGAGATATAATTTCATACCCGTTACGATGGCTACTCTTATAAAATAAAAGCAGGAGTTAATGTTGGTGAGGATATGGAGAAATTGGAAGTCTTGTGCAGTTTTAGTGAGAACATAAAATGAAAAACAGCATGGTAGCTCCTGAAAAATTAAAGTACACTTACCATGTGATCCAACAATTCCACATGTGGATATAAACACAACAGAATTGAAAGCAGTATCTCAGGGAGATATTTGTACACCTGTGGTTATAGCAGCATTATTCACCAAACATCCATTGCTGGATGAATGAATAAACAAAATGTGAAGGATAGATAGATACATAGATAGATACATAGATAGAGGAATTTCTTTCCTTTAAGGCTGCATAATATTATGAATATATTATTATGAATATATAATATTCATATATTATATAGTATAATATATTGTGCATATTATTCAGCCTTAAAGGAAGAAATTCTGACACACACTTCAATATGGGATGAACTGTGAGAACATTATACTAAGTAAAATAAGTCAGTCACAAAAATACACAAAAATACTGTAGATTCCACTTACACAAAGTACCTAGAGTAGTCAAATTCATAGAGACAACAGTGGGATGGTGATTCTAAGGGACTAAGAAAGGAGGAATAGGCAACTCTTTATTGAGCATAGAGTTTTCATTTTGTAAAATGAAATAAGATCTGGAGATTGGTTGCCTGACAATGTGAATGTAGTTAAAATTGTACTGAGAAGAAGGAATTCTCCAGGAAACAGAATTAAGAAAAATCATCCAAAACTGAAGAAATCCTTCAGGAAAGAGTATTAAGAGAAATTACCAGAACTGAACAACATGAGTTTCCAGGTTGAGTGGGCTCATGGAACACTCAGCAAAGTTAAGATTCATGCCAAGGCCAACCACTGCAAAGTTTATTCCAATGAAAAGAAGGTCCTAAAAATTTCCAAGACAACAAAGTCACATATAAATGATTAAGAATCCCAATGTTATTTGTATTCTCAAGAGCAATTCTTACATGCTGTATATAAATATTGTAGAATGATACCAAGATCAAGATAATTTAAATTTTGAGGTGCCTAAGTAGCTCAGTTGGTTAGGCATCCAACTCTTGATATTGGCTCAGATGGTGAGATTGAGCCCCACATTGGGCTCCACACTGTGCATGGAGCTTGTTTAGGATTCTCTCTCCCTCTCCCTCTGCTCCTCCCCTAACTCTTAAAAAAAAAAAAAGATAATTTACAAACTCATCACCTAACATAGTTAACCTATTCTACTTTGTGTGTGTGTGTGTGTGTGTGTGTGTGTGTGTGGTGATATTCAGTAAAGTTTTAAAAAAGAAGAAAAAAAGGAAAGCAATGCTTGAAGTTAGAACAAGGGGTTAAGGAAGAACTTCAAAATTCTGAAAGAAATGACTTCTGAACTAGAATCTATATCCCACCAAAATATAAATCAGGTGGAAGGTGGATTATAGACTACTACAAGCATATAAATTCTCATTATTTCCATTTTCTACACATCTTTTCTCCAGAAGTTTTGGAAAATACACCTCTTGAAAATTAGGTTATAATCTAGAAGAAGAACATAGTTTTCAGGAAATAAGAAATCCATCAGGGAGAGACAAAAGAAGGTCTCAAGATGACAGATATAAGGTTGCATTCATTTGAACTGGAGCAAGACAGCAAAGGATTCTGGGGTGAAGGGGTTTGTCTCCAGGAACACACTGGCATTTATAGAACACCTAGTGTTTGTGTGTGCCCAGCAGTCTTTAGAGGAAATTATTATTATTTTTTTTTGGTTAGAGGAAATTAATTAGTTTTCTTTCTTTCTTTCTTTCTTTCTTTCTTTCTTTCTTTCTTTCTTTCTTTCTCTCTTTCATATTTGGGAAGGTTTACTAATGTTTCATAGAAAAGTAATCAAATGGAAAAATGCAGTAATTAGCTTGTACAAAGGCTGTATAAGAAATGCCATTGTATTTGCCTCCACAGTAATAATCCTTACATAGCTAGAATATTGATTCAACAAATAAATCTGGAAGACAGAAGGAAGTGGAGATTTGCCATGGTGAGTGAGGACAGGAGTGCTAAATCCTCATCTTCTGCAATGGATAATATCTAAATTGACAGATCAAGAAATAAAAGAACCTCATCATTCAGTAAATATGTAATGGTGTCTGCCATATGCTAGGCATATTCGCCAGTGTTGAGAGAAAAACAGTGTGATGATGATAAAATCATCATCTCTGTCTTCATAAGGCCTACTATTTACAAATAGATACATACCAGAAGAAATACAAAAAAATAAAAGTAATTGACTCTCTAGGGGGGAAGACTAAGGCCAATATTGAGGAGGGATAAGACAGATTTATTATTTTTAATAATGTTTTTGACTTTTAAAAATGATTTCATGGAATAGCTTAAAACCAAAGAAAAAATTTAAAAATGTTAAAATCTATTAATTCTTCTTACCAGAATTATCATTTGTTAATCTGCTTTTCAACTAATACTAAAAAAAAAATTTGTTTACTTGTATGCAATGGCACGCCCTGCAAGGTATCTTTTTTTTTTTTTTTTTTATGGTAGTCACACAGAGAGAGAGAGAGAGAGGGAGAGAGAGGCAGAGACAGAAGCAGGCTCCATGCACCGGGAGCCCGATGTGGGACTCGATCCTAGGTCTCCAGGATCGCGCCCTGGGCCAAAGGCAGGCGCCAACCACTGCGCCACCCAGGGTATCTTATGCCATCTAGAGAAGTTAGCAAAATAAACTATGGTTCATTCACATAATGAAACATTATGCAACTTTAAGAATAAAGACACTCTTTATGTATAGATATGAAATTATCTCCAGTATGTATTAAGTAAAAACTCCTTTGTTAAATTTTGAATAGAAAATGGGAGGTTAAGGAATATTGCATGTGTGTTTCTCTGAATTTACATAATAAAACCCAGAAAGTGTCCTACAGAGCCCACAGCAGTGAAAATGGAGAAGTATATTAATGGAAACAAGACTTCTTCATGTATGCCTTATATTTTTATTTTTAAAATTTTTTTAAAGATTTATTTATTTGAGAGACAGACTGCATGAGCAAGAGTGGCCGAGGAAATGGGAGAGAGAATCCCAAGCAGACTCTCTGCTGAGCATGGAGTCCAAGCAGGGATTGATTTCATGAGCTTGAGATGATGACCTGAGCTGAAATCAAGAGTTGGACACTTAATTGACTGTGCCACCCAGGCACCCCTTATATTTTTATTTTTGAATATGTGAACATATTACCTATTAAAAAACAAACACCCTTTTACACCCACCACACTAGCAAAAGTTGAAATATCAGGCATTATCAGCGTTGGCCAGGATGTGGTGCAAAGAAAATTCTTATCCAGGGCTGACAGAAGTAAATATTGATACACCTGTATTAGAAAATTGTTTGGCATGTTAAATTGCTGAATGCCCTATGATTCATCGATCATGCTCCCAGATTTATATCCTGGAGAGGGTTTCCTTGTCTAGTGTGTCCCTTGGGGCCCATGGTTAAGATTTCAGGAATTCAGGAAAATGGATGGTTGAAAAAAATTCATCTTCAGTTCAAGTTCAGTATTTTCTTCAGTCCTCAATTTATCAATCCAGGTAAATAGTCACAATGTTATTAGTAATAACTGTGGCCTTACTTATGAAAGAAATCACAGTATCTTACATATTATTACAGTTGTTGCAAACGTCTTAAAATGTCACATGTGTTGATCACTACTCTGAAATTGCAGTTATGAGGCCTGTTGTTAGGTTTCAAGTAGTCATGTGTTACTTGCTACAGATAATCCTGTGACCTGTAGCTGGCCAACCATTTGGCAACTATACTTAGTGGTCATTTCAGTACCAAACAGTGAAGTTATGTGTTCTCATGGTGCTAACCCAAACAGCTATTTTGCTTTCCACTGTTCCCTATCATCAATAATCAACTAATATACAGACACAGATGCACTGTCTTCATTGTGTGTTAATGTTCTACAAAATTGGCAAAGGGAGTCATGATACAAAGAAGTTCACAAACCCTGGAACTAAGGCAACTCTCTGAGACATGTGTACAGGGACATGCCAGAATAGTTGTGGTATTACTGCTCATAGGAGTAAGAAACAAGAATCTCCCAATGTTTATAGCAGCAGCATCAACAATAGTCAAACTACGGAAAGAGACAAGCTGCCCATCAACAGATGAATGGATAAAGAAGATGTGAGATACATAGATAGATAGGTATCTATCTATCTATCTATCTATCTATCTATCTATCTATCAGATACACTCACTATACACATACACACACACACCATAGACTATTACTCAGCCAGTGAAAACAACAAAATCTTGCCACTTTCAACAACATGGATGGAGCTAGAGGTATTATGTGCTAAGCAAAATAAGTCAGTCAGAGAGACATACCATATGATTTCACTCATATGTGGAATTTGAGAAACAAAACAGATAAATATATGGGAAAAGGAAAAAAAGAGAGAGGGAAGCAAACTATAGGAGATGCTTAATAGAGAACAAACTGAGGGTTGATGGAAGGATGTGGGTGGGAAACAGACTAGATGGGTGATGCATCAATGCAATGTTGAATGCATCACAAGTGCATTAAGGAGGGCACTTGTGATGAGCACTGGGTGTTGCATACAAGTGATGAATCACTAAACTCTACTCCTGAAACCATTACACTTTACGTTAACTAACTAGAATTTAAATTTGAAAGAGGAAAAAAGAAACAAGAAACAATGAATGTAGTCATTCATTAACAGTGTGAAAGATTAAGAAAAAAGTAGGTTGGTTGTATATTAAATTCCTTCAACCAGTCAAATGAATAAACCATGACACACAACAAAAGGCAAATCTCGTAAACAATGTTAAGTAAAGGAAGCCCCAGAAGTATTAATATAAGAGTCCATTTAAATAAAATTATTTAACAATTAAACTAAGGTTATATTGTTTATAAATATAAACATAATTGGCAAAATTAGAAGAGTATGGACTTGATTAACACCAAACTCTGAATAGTAGTTAGGAGATACAATCTGGAAGAGACACAGGGGACTTCTGTAAGGAATGAATATGCCACTTTCTAATTAAAAAGTTTATTTTCATAGTTTTCTTTATTCTGTCCAGATGCATATTATACAGTCTTTTGTGTATATTTCATAATTTAAGAAAAAATATTTTATAATTAAGAATTTTACTAATGGGGCACCTGGGTGGCTCAGTCTATAAAGCGTCTGCCTTCAGCTCAGATCATGATCCCGGGGTTCTGGAATCGAGCCCCATGTGGCTCTCTGCTCAGCAGGAAACCTGCTTCTCCCTCTCCCTCTGCCTCTCCCCATGACTTGTGCTCTCTCTCTCTCAATCACTCTCAAATGGATAAATAAAATCTTCTCTTAAAAAAATAAATAATTGGATCAATAATAAGAGTAACATAGTTACCTGAGATACTGTTCCTGTCAATTGGCTTATGTCTGGCTGGCTAATGATGGTGGTTTCATCATTTTCAGTCAGGGATGATAAACCAAACCCTGAAGGCACACCTTTCTTAATAAAAGATTGTACAAAATGACTAATGGAAAAAAAAAAAACAAAACTTCTGTTACCTTAATTTCTTATTTAAAGTTACTAATAAATAATTGCAGTTTTTATAGAGGTATAATTGCCATATAAGATTGTATTAGTTTCAGGTGTACAACATGGTAATTGGATACTCGTATATAGTGTAAGATGACACAAGTCTCGTTAACATCCATCATCACACATAGTTGTAGGGTTTTTTTCCTTGTGATGAGAACTCTTAAGATCTACTATCTTAGCAACTTTCTAACATACAATACAGCATTGTTAACTACAGGCATCATGCTGTACATTGGACCTCATGATTTATTTATTTTATAACTAGAAGTTTCTATCTTTTGACCCCACTTTGCCCATTTCACCCACCCTCTTCCTCTGGCAACCATCAATCTGTTCTCTGTATCCTGGGTGTTTGCTTTTGTTTTTGATTCTTTAGATTCCACATATAAGTGAGATCACATGGTAATCATCTTTCTCTGTCTCACTTATTTTACTTAGCAGGATACCCTCAAAGTCCATGCATGTTATCACAAATGGCAAGATTTCCTTCTTTTTTATGGCTGAATGATAATGCATTGTATATCCAGTAGCAACGATTGTGTCAACAGTGGAAAATTCTGATTTTTTTCATTGTATCATCTCCTCCTTTTACATCCAACAACAAATTTTTATTTCATGTTAAAAACATGGACTTGGGGAGATCCCTGGGTGGCTCAGCAGTTTGGGGCCTGCCTTTGGCCCAGGGCGCAATTCTGGGGTCCCGGGATCGAGTCCCCTGTCAGGCTCCCTGCATGGAGCCTGCTTCTCCCTCTGCCTGTGTCTCTGCCTCTCTCTCTCTCTCTTTCTCTCTCTCATACATAAATAAATAAATAAATAAATAAATAAATAAATAAATAAATCTTTAAAAAAATGTACTTGCTTTCTACACTACTGAAGAAATATCTCTGTCAGTCATCGCACTGGTGTAAAAACTTTCTGGGATATGCTTTTAAAACTATGGTGGTCATTTTTAAATGTTGGCAATCAGATTTGACATTTGGACTTGACTTAATTCAACATCTGAGTAATGTATCTGTGAAATGAGGCTCAGAGTCAGAAATTTAATTATGAGTCTTGAGCACTTTTTAACTGTGACCTTCATACTAGCTACTGAAGTGTACAGTATTTCCTTTCAAGTTAATTGTTTGATATGACCTTTTGAATTGCCATTGTCATACCTAAAAGTTTATAGGCACAATAAAAAGACATTTGTTATAGTAAATACATTTTAGGTTAAGTATTTTTCAAAGATAAAATTAAGTTTCATGTATACAGACTTCCTAAACTTTCTCTTTTTTTTTCCCCTTCTAGTGTTCATAGTTCTCAATTCACCTCAAGCTAAGCATCTCTGGTTTACCTGAAACTGCCACTAGAGGGTAGCACAAACATATTTGTGAGCTTGGATTCCCTTTAGGCCAGGAGCCAGGAAGGGGCAGATTTGGCATGTTGCTACAGAGACAGTGTTCCAGGGAAAAGCACTTGTGATACAGTCACTCCCAAAGACTTGCCAAAAAAAAAGAGCTTGCACTCATGTTGACCTGAGAACTCTGATTGCACAGCAAAGCAGGATAAGGGACCTTTCTTTTGTGTAGGATGAAATGTCATTCACATATTTTTGTTTTTGGCTCTGCTAGATTGAATAAATAAGCTAGGAAATTCATTACAGATTCAAATTGTAACTAAATTAGTTGAATCCGGGATCCCTGGGTGGCGCAGTGGTTTAGCGCCTGCCTTTGGCCCAGGGCGCGATCCTGGAGACCCGGGATCGAATCCCACGTCAGGCTCCCGGTGCATGGAGCCTGCTTCTCCCTCTGCCTGTGTCTCTGCCTCTCTCTCTCTCTCTCTCTCTCTCTCTGACTATCATAAATAAATAAAAATTAAAAAAAAAAAAAAATTTAAAAAAAAAAAAAATAAAAAAAAAAATAAATTAGTTGAATCCAATCAGGTGTCAAAGTCTATAACCTACATCTGGATTGTAGACTTCCTTTCACCTTGACCGGATAATAAAGCTGAAATAAGACCTAAGGAAATCAAGAAAGGGAATACCTCAGGGAATTCGGACTATGAAACCAATCCATTTGTGGTGCCTACTGGCACAGAAATTCTAGAAGTCTGGGTATGGCATTTTGGATCATGAGAAAATTTGTCCTGGTGGTCTGCAGCTCTGGTTCTCAAAATCCACAAAATCTCTGATTAGTATGCAATCTCAATCAGTTGCAAGATAATAATTAAAACTCAGTGGGAATGGAAAAATCATTTAGGGACACTTGGGTGGCTCAGAGCAAATTAGGCTTTCAACGTATAGCATGTTTAATTTTAGCTTCATGATTAAATTACAAGGTACAAGAAAATTTTGGTTTGTAAAAACTAATAACATACATAAGAAAAACTAAGGTTCTCAAAATACTTATGCTTGATTATTTAAACTTCTATAAGGATTTAAATACTAGGCAAGATTTTATTTGCTATGATTTTTGGCTTTTAAAGTACTTAGGGAGATAACAAAACAGTGTTGTAGTAAATGCCATTTAAAATGTTTAAATTTGGCAAAACTAAATTTATTTAAGATTTTAATGGAAATTAGTAGCTCTAGGTATAAAATAAGATTTTATGAAAAATTCAAACAGAAGTTTGAGGAAAAGTAGATCTACAAATTAGTAACAGTAACAAATTTTGGAAGTCAAAGTAGCAGCAAACTGTCTTTTTGATTGATAAAGCTGTCCCTCAAAACTTGAGGTTGCTAACTGCCAGCCATCCGGTCACATTGTTGCCTAGAGGTCCCTCCTAACCCACTTCTCAGCAGTCACTTGTTGGTGCATAGAACTGACAAGAGCCTTGAAGGCAAACGATTTGAAGAATCTCTAATATTTTCAACTTAGAGTTCATAAAATGTAACTTAACTGGTTGTGATGTCAAGAGGATCTAAAAGTAAAACAATACAATGAACTGATCTCAATTTTGACTGCTTTTTTTCATCAGTTGACATTCCTGGCATGGATCTCAACACCTTCAAGGAAGGCTAACCCATAGCTAATGGTCACTCTCATCTAAGCCCTTCAAAATGTGTCATAAAATTTTACTTATGTTTAAAAGACATTCAAAAAAAGGACCAAAACATAAATGTAAAACTAGCTGAAAAATCTCAAAGTAAGCATGGCCATGTCACCATTATTCAGATCATGGATGCTAATGTGTCAGCACCCCCTCCTCCTACCTTGTGTGTCCCAAGCATGGACAGTCCTCCTCACCACAATCACCATCATGACTTCCAATACCATGGATTGCTTTTTATTCTTTGCATAGTGTCTGTTAGTAGAATAATTAAAAGCAACTGTGTACTTTTCACACCAGACTTCTGGGGTCTCATATTTGTGTGTGTGACATTCATGCATGTTAGTTTGTAAGACAGAACTCCTTTCACTTTATACCTACAGACCACTGTACCGTATCTGTCTTCGGTTTTACTCTGTGTCTAGTTGCAGTTTTCTTTGTACTTAAATTGCTTGATTTCAGAACTGCCTGAATCTTGACCTGATTTTTTTTGGGGGGAGGGGGGATATTTTCCCATTATATTTTTAGTTTGTGATTATTCCCCCATCTCTCCGTCTTTTATTTCTGAGATTCACTTGCTAGTATGTTGGTCTTTTTCAACTTGTCCCATTTGTTTTTACTGCATTTGTACTCATTTATTGATTTATGTTTGGTCTCATCCTTCAGTCTGGATATTGTTTCTGATCTATTTTTCCATTTTGCTAGTTGTCTTTTTTGCTGTATCTAGTGTCTGATGAAACACATCCGCTGAATTCTTATTTTCAGCTATTATTGTATTCTGTGAACTCTTGAATTCCTAGAATCCCTATTCGATTTTTTAAAACCATTTACATATTTACATATTATTATTAGTTTTTATGTATTACAGTGTTATTGATGTACAGTTAACAGTATAAATTCAAAGTATAAATTTAGTAATCTTTGACACATGTATATGCCCATGTATCAGTTGCCTATGGCTGTGTAACAAATTACCATAACTTTAGTGGTAATAATCATATCCTCCACTGATGTCACTCACTCTTTCTTTTCATTATTGCTACTTGCAGACTTCTGTTTGCTTCTCTGAACTCATTAGAAATTTTAAATCCAAGACAACAGTCTTGCTTTCTAACTCTTTTGTCATAGTCAAACATTAGTATATTTGGATTCCTTCTCCTCCACTTCCTCCTTTTACTTCTTGATTATCCTTGTTGTTCTATTTAAGTTGTTTTTCCCCCCTAAGAGTAACACACTTCATCTCCCTGGTTTCTATGGCAATCATCTGCTCTTATAATTTCAGTATCAATTAATAACCAAAAGCATTTGTTAGTGCTAATGTTTACATAAAACAAAAGACTTTACTGTTCTAAAACAGTAGCCAAAGCTGTAGAGCCAGGCATAGTTAAGCTTTATTTTAATGTATTCAGAATTTATCTTAGCTATTTATTACTGTGAAAAAGAATCTAAGAATACTGTTTTCCTATAATCATTGCAGTGATACAAGCTTTAGTCTACCTGTGACCAAGGCATAAATTTTTAACCACACAATTCACAAAATACTTCATTTGTCAGCAAGATGTATTTGTGGGAAAGAATGTTAACATACTTACGTTTCTGTTGGAATTGTAAATGGAGTCATTCTATAATTCAAAAATGGACTTGAAATTTCAAGAAATTGTTCAGGCTTCTTTATTATTAGTTCTAAAAGAAACAAGTGGTATGATGTTCTTTTGTTTTTTAATCTTCCAAGATTAAACACATAACTTAACATCTATTGTAGTGCTGATTAGATTAGCTGTTTATCCAGCAAATCTCAAAAGAAGTAACTAGGACTATACTAGGATAAATATATATATTTTTTTTTATTGAAAGGCCATATAGATCCTGACGATATTAGATTTTTAAAGTCTGCTTCTCCGTTGCTTTCCAGACTCATGATGTGAAACAATGAAGTCTCAAGGAAGAAGTTAGCTATGTCTCCTTGCTGGACATTTACTGCTACTTCTTTAAAAGTTTTTCATTAAAATCTGCATTCTTTGAGTTAACTTCTGCAACACAATTGCTGAAACATGAAGAAGAAATGCAGACTATTACCTGGAGATGGTAGTAAAAGAACAGAAAAATATAACAAAGTAGAGGTTAGAGGTAGAAAAGAAAGCAATGAATCAAGAAAGGATCCACTCCTACAGGAGTGAATACTCTGTGGATCCTTCTAAAGGAGTCTGAAATTGATCGAGGAGGAAGAAATTCTCCATGGATATGGCACAGAGCCCAAGCACTCACATAGAGATGATTGTTTTAACAAAAGTTCCTCCAACAGTAGGAAGGATAACTATTGGGAGAGAAAAAAGTGAAGCTTTGACACAAATACATACTTTTCTCTGCTTTTTCCACAGTAACCTCTAAAATAATCTCTTTCTCTCTCTCTCTCTCTCTCTCTCTCTTCCCCTCCCTGTTAATTGTCCTGCTAATTCCTGTTAATTTTCACCTTAAATATTAAGCCAAATAGAAAGAAGAAAGATAATTACAGGGTGAGCCTGCAGGTGGTACACCACAGTTATGGAATCCCACCAATTTCAGGTTTTCTAACCCAGCTTAAACTAGAGCCAACATGAAAAAAAGAAAGAAAGAAAGAAAGAAAGAAAGAAAGAAAGAAAGAAAGAAAGAAAGAAACTAAAAACCAAAAAAACAAACAAACAAACAACTAGAGCCATCACTTACCTAGGATTACACTACAATGGGTAGTGAAATCAGCAAAGGCCTGTATGTTCAATATTTTTCCCCTTCATTCGACTATTATTTGATGCTCTGAATGAACAACCATTTTAAGTGTGGCTCTACACATTGAATTAAAATACAGCATTTAAAAGCAAAAGATTTCCTTTCCAGCATCTGTGAATGCTGATCGTTGGTTCAGAAAGACAGAACAGGAAAGACAATAGAAGGAAGGGAGGGAAGAATAAAAACTGGACAGTTCCTATAAAGCAGCATTTGGCACCAACAGCTTACTACAGAAGCTCAGAGGATATAAAGAAATGAAATAATCAAGCAGGAGAGAGATGTAGATAGGCTAATTAAAAAAAAAAAAAAACGAATTGACCATTTCTTCTTTCCATCCAAATCAGATATTTCTTTAATCTTTGTTCTTTTCTGGCAAAGATCTAACATGTTGTGCTAGAAAACCTTTACTACCAGCTGGACTGGTTGTATCATGTACGTAGAAAACAAATGTAAGGAAAATTACATGGTTAACAGTTGTAATTTGTATTTTAAAAACATGTAAATTATGGTTGGAAGAAGGAGGCAGGAACCAGGTAAATATTCCCATCTATGTGGCCATTGCTGTTTTAGGATCCTGAGTACCACTGAGACTTACATATCACATTGTGACAAAGACAAGGTTCTCAGGTCACCATGGATGACTTGATTCAGTAGCAGGAGCTGCAGCAAGCACCATCCAGAGGGGGATAAGACTTGCTGCATGGGACCAAACGCTTAAAGCATACTTAGAAGCTTCACAGCAATGCCATCAGTAAATCGGCCTAGCTATGTTCATTGTGGCTTTGCCTTCATTGTTCATTCAGGTAACAGGCCCATGAACACAAGCCTCTAATGCAATAACCCCTAGAACTACTGTGGCTGGATGAATATGATTAGAAAACAATGAGCAATCAGCAAAGACAAAGGGAGAAAATTCAAAAGCAAGCAAACACAAAGGACTTAAAAAAAACATTTTTGAACAAAGACAATTTAAGTTTTTTGGAATGAGAAATATATATATATATACCCGCACGCACGCAAGCATATATCTCCATAAGGCCTAAATTAGCCTCAGAAACACTGCAGATGTTGCCTGAACAAAAATCGTGTGTTATTCTGCTGGGCCATAATTTTTAAAGTATTGTTTTTTTTTTTTTCTTTTAATCCTGTCTCCTCAGATTCATACATCTGTGTTATTTTTTTTTTTTATTATTAATGCCCTCACTCATTTCTTTTGCCATTCAAACTTGGTGCTCATGAAAAAATGGAGTTAAGACTGGAGACTTGGAGAGAAAGAACAGTGAAGGAGTGAAGGATGAGATGAAGATTGTGAGGAAGTTAGAAGTGAACTAAGAATAAGAGCCAGGCAAGCACAGTCCTCCACCCCACCCTCAGCCCAAGGGAACTTCTGTATTTCTGGCACAACAGCCATTCATGGTGGCTTATGACAATGTTCACACAGGAGCCAGTCCAGGGTAGAAGTTCCATTCTTATATTCTAAGTAAAGGTCAGTTTCTATTCTAAATATAAATCAGTTACTTCAAAGACTATGTGCCACAGGGCACTCTAGAGTGATTTCACTTAGATATACTATTTAAATCTTTTTTTCTATCATTTACTACAAACTATTTTCTATCACAATGACAATGATACCCTCAACCAAAGAATGGTCAGTTTAGATGTAAACCAAACTGCTTAGTTTCTGAAATGTGGAGAATTCTTCCTATAAAGAAGTAAAATTTAGACATAAAATTAAATGTAGACTTTAGGCATGCTGCTGGGGGGTTTGCCTTGATACACATCTCTCATCACAAATGAAACTATTAGGCCTTCATATAGAGAAATGCTCATTAGAAAGATTTTCAGACAACACACGAACCATACCTTGAGCTTCATCTGTTATCACAGTTTCCTGTTTTTGACGAAAGAGTTTCCAGGCAGGTACGGGAGGTGGTTTTGAAGGTGCTATGAGGGGGCAAGACCTGGTCCTGGTTACCAGCACAGGATGGCTACAGATGTGGGAAAGGCCATATTCTCTCAGCTTCTCTGCAGAATCAGCCTAAAGAGTGGAAGGCTCATTTAAAAGGACACATGCCATTGCCTTGTGAATTTAAATAAACCACTTCTTGTCATTATAAAAATATGGTTACCACAATAAAGTGGTAATAAATGAAAAATAACCCATATTTCCACCTCCTACCATAAGCTCCATTACAATTTGTATTTTGCTTCCTGTTTTTATTTTCTTGAGGCCCCCATTTACTTATTTACAAAATGAGAGACTAGAACTAGAAGCCATTTTTCAGCTCTAAAAGTTTCAGATCCACTGAGATTTAAAAAAAATCTCAACATATCAGTTTTGGTCCAAAAATCAATCATTATTATTACTATAAGCTAAATCTTTGATAAAAGTGCTTAACATCTGAAGTTTTTGTTTCTTTGTTTAGTCACCAGCAATTGCTATGTAATATTAAAGAAAAAAATCCAGGGACGCCTGGGCAGTTCAGTGGTTGGGTATTTGCCTTCGGCCCAGGGCGTGATCCTGCGGTCCTGGGATGGAGTCCCCCATTGGGATCCTCACAGGGAGCCTACTTCTCCCTCTGCCTATGTCTCTGCCTCTCTCTGTGTGTCTCTCATAAATAAATAAATAAATAAATAAATAAATAAATAAATAAATAAATAAATAAAATATTTAAAAAATAAAATAAAAATAAAGAAAGGAAAAAATCCAATGCATTTAGTAGGTCAGGTCAATGTGGCAATAAGTGGTTGTCTTGTCTGTAGCTTATGCCCTCACCGTCAAACAGAGGCTGTCCCACAGGAAATCCCCATGATCTCTCTGGACAATGGAACCAGTCAGAGAAGGGCAGAGGAGAGGCTGCCCTAAATCCTGCCAAATCAAGTAATTCTCCAGGAAGATGCTTCCCTTAGGCGACCCTTCAGATCTCCTGAAGCCACACTGTTTTGGGACAATTCAGAATCCTGTTTGAGGAGCACTTCAGTTACTAACTGCTGGCTGAAATATGCCATAAGAAATCAAAAAGTCTGTGAGAGTCAAAGTAATATATTCCATAGTCAAATGCTGGCATTCACAGCTTAAATGCTGAAACATTTAAATTAAAACAAAATAACTACATTTAGGTCAGATTTGCCAGTAACTATTTTTTCTTCCTAGTGATTTTGGATCATTGATTTCTGTGCAAATAGCAATGCTTGAAAATGTAAATTTATAAAAGTCATTTAAATTAGGACCAGAAACCCACTTATTAGCCTATTCTAAATTATTGCCTCTGCCAGAACATGTCTTGCTCTCGTGACTGTTTCTCTACAGCTCAATCTATACTTCTGGAAGGTGCCAAATAGGTGGGGGTGTCTGTAAGATAAAACAGTTGTTTCTGAAAACAGGGATTAACTAATGATTGTAACAATTAATCAATAATTGGAAGGAACTAATCAGTGTACTGAGACCAGAAAAGCCACCAAAAGTGTTATAAATATGCAAAATAAAAAGGAAAGTGATTCAATGTTCAAGGAGTGGGGGAAGCCTAATTAAAAAGCAGAGGAAGGGGGCCCAGGTGGCTTAGTTCGTTAGGCATCTCCCTCTTGATCTCAGCTCAGGCTTTGATTTTAGGGATGTGAGTTCAAGCCTGTGTTGGGCTCCACACTGGGATCAGAACCCACATTTTAAAAAAGCAGAGGAAATGGTTATACCCTCTTAACCCCTTTGGTGGATGTTAGCAATTTCTTGAAAAAAAATTGGAAACCTCTGGTATTATGCCTTATAATGACTTAATAAATGTTTTCTCATAGATGTTCTAAAGTCTAAACAACTTTGACCCTGCCAAGTTGAAATCTCCCATCACTCAAAATGGAAATTTATGGGAGAATTTATTGATATTATTCAATAAGACAATGCCTCAATATAGTAACCAAAAAAGTACATTATAAAATTTATACTTCCTCTTCAAAATAGAAGCCATGACCAAAGTAATATTTATAAATTGAGTCATTTCCAGATGGTTTATTATTCATCAAATTTGGTCTACATATCTCAAATCCTTCTTATAATTGCAACCAAATATATATAGATTCTTTACTCTTTTTGGATCCTCAGAGTATCAGAAAATAAAATGATTTCAAGCGTTTGAAAATGTAAGGTTTTGTGTCACGTAACTAAGTATGATATTAACACCTATTGTATTGTTTGAATAATCCACATAAGTACTTGCTGGATTTAAGGTAAGTAAGCTGATTTCTCATTCATCATTTTATTTCGCCTACCCTAGGATACTTCTGAATGATGTAAACTAATGCTTTTAATAATAGTTGCAGTTTGATGTTGAGAAAAAAGGACCTCAAGTTTTCTTACATTAGAGTTGGGGCAAAGAGAGATTTAGAATAGTAAAATTTCACTCAGGTGAAACCCTGAGTAGGCACTCAAGAAATATTTTTGAATGATTCAAAATAGACTTCTATTAGAAGGCTCCTTGCCCAGAAGAGTCTTTTACTCTCTGCCCCATCCCAACTTATACATTCTCCTTCTCCTTCTCCTTCTCCTTCTCCTTCTCCTTCTCCTTTCTTCTTTTTCTTCTTCTTTTTAAAAATAAACTCTACTCCCAAGGTGGGGCTGGAACTCACAACTCTGAGATCAAAAGTCAAGTGCTCTATCCACTGGGCCAGCCAGACATGCCTCTAACAGTCTAAGAGTAGTAGTTTGAGCAAGTGAATGGCTTTCTTAGAACTTGCAGATTGCTTATTTAAATAAAACTAAAACTATTTAGAAGGTCCAAGAACAAGAAATGTAAGGTATTGACTTTATTTTACATATTGGCCTCATTGTCTTTGGGTCTATAATTTTTAGCAGTATATATTGCTAAATGTATAGCATTTAACAAAATTCCATTTGAATACAAATTTTTTCTCTTGATTTATCTTTAAAACATTGTATCTCTTGATATTCTGATTTGAGCAGGAGAACTAGATTAACCTAATAACTAATGTAAAAGAATTAGCAAGTAAACTAGGGAGAACATGAGGCTATAGCCAGCTCATTATAGCCTTGAAGTTCATTTATTTTTTTACATGTTTCAGGTGTACAATACAGTAATTTGTACTATAGTCAAAGTAATATATTCCAGTATATTACTTGAATTACAGTAGTTCATCCAGTGCTCATCACAATAAGTGTGCTTCTTAATCCCTATTGCCTATTTCACCCAAGAAACAGACTCTTAACTATAGAGAACAAACTGATGGTTACTAGATGGGAGGTGGGTGGAGAGATGGGTGAAATAGTTTATTTAATTGCTGTTACAGACTTTGGGCTAATTCCTGAACCTCTGGTCTCATAAGCCATTTTCATGCCCCAGAGGAAGGATTTATAACACTCTGTATGTGCTGACTCCCTCCCACATCTCAAACTGCCTCTGAGACTTCTCCCCTTACTACTTGCTCAACTTCTTTTCTGGGTTCTTTTCTGAACCCAGCAAGGTCTCCTTCACCTCCAGACTTTCCAATAAAAGTGTCCCTCTGCTTTGAGCATACTTTTTCCCATTTATTAAGCTAACTTCTAAGGCCATCACTTAAACACTTCTTCCTTTGAGAAGACTTCCTTAGTCAACCATTAGAAAGATGTGTTGCTGCTACGTGTGCCATATCCATTTTTATACTTATTCATTCATTCATTTGGTTACTCATTCAACACACATTATTTGAACACTGTTTCTACCAGCCAAATACCTTGTATGATCTCTGTTACACCAGTTTTCTAACTTTATTACTATTGTTGCCTTGTTTGTCTTCTTCATTAGACTCTGAGTTTTCTAAGGAGGGAGTTTTGTTAGTCTTGCTCATTACAAGCTCCTCAAAGTCTCAATCATTGTTTAGCACATAATAGATAACCAATAAACATGTTGAATTAACAACAAACATAGGTGACCTTTTTTGTCCTTTAAATTCAAAACTAACTTTGTGTTTAAATATTAATTTCTAAGTAGGACAGCCACGTGTTCAGAAGGATTATTTTGTGTGTTGTGTATGTGTGTATGATGTATTCATCCCATTCTCATATTTTGTAGTTATAAAAAGTGTTTAAGTACTTCCCATGATGAGATCATGGCATTCAACAAAGCACAGCTCAGGTCATTTTTAAATCCATGGTGTTAGAGCATTTGATCTTTGGAATATTTAAGACTGCAGCTAGGGCAGTGCCACATAAAACATTTTAAACAAAACTCAGGGCTGAGATAGACGACCAGCTCAAATCTTAATCAGAAATTTAAACTGAAAAAAAAAAAAAAAAAGAAATTTAAACTGGTGGGAGGCCAAGGAAGCACACTTGGATTTAGTCAATGACTAAAGTTATTTAACTTTGAATTAAAATCAGAAAAACTGCCACTATCTCTACATTCACAATGGCACATTATGCCTTGTCACCCTGACAATATTACCCCTGGTAAATGGCAGACTTTCATATGAAGAAATGGTTTCTATTAAAAAAGGACAAAGAAGGAAGAGGAAAGGGAGGAAGAGGCCTAGGAGGAGGGACCGAAGGAAGGAGGAGGGAGAGAGAAGGAGTGATAATGTTATGCTGCTTGGGCAGGTTATCTAGAAGAAAAATATACTGTAAAGTGCAATAAGCATCCAATTGGATCATTTACACTTCAACCAAATTTTCATTGAATTTTTAATACCCAGCTGTTTTTAACTAACCCACTGAACACTTATGTGTAATTATATTACTAGAAGAAGACTAGAGTCTTCTCATATTTTAAATGCAGTGATTTCAAAGCATATGAAATTCTATAACTAAAGTGCTAGATGGCTAAGTGTCCCCAAAGGGTTAGGATTTGATAAGTTCCAAATGCAAAATTGTGTTTCTCTAAGTAGAGTGAAAAGTAAGTAATCTGGTGGACTTTACCCTTTATAGGGGAAAGAGAAAAGTGTTTTTTATACCCAAAGTCTGGCTGAATGCACCCAGGCAAAGTGAAAGAGGCTAACCTGCTTATATTAAAGCCTCGTCCTGAGGGCCTGGCATCTTATTTCACACACACAGATAGGTGCCTGCTGGAACACTCTCCCAGAACAGAGACCAGAGGAAGCCAGCTTTGCACTCTCTTTTTGCCCTGCTCCAGAACACCAGTATCTCCCAGAAGGAAGCTTTTTATAAGCCTCTAATGCCTGATCTTTGGAGCTGCCACCCAGGGAATGCCTCTTGACTGCCAAGAGTCCTAGGAAACTTGCATTCCTGGTCCTATGGGATTATAACAATTAGTGATACCCAGCAAGGAGCTCCTGTCTGGTGCCCTGATTTTGTGACTGCTGTCAGGGGACACCTCTGCCTCACCAGGCTCTGGCAGCCAGTGGAGCTTCCGCTTGTGGGTCCCACCAGACTGTAACCAATGGAGAGTCATTAACAGCTACCATCACTACCACCCCCAGGGCACAAGAGGCAACAGATCCAGGAGTTCAGTCTTTCTGTGGAGGAGGCCTATTAAGTAATCCTCATGGCTGTAGCCTGAGGGACAGATTTCTAATTAAACACAATCATGGGTCTGCCTGTGATCCTTTCCAGAGACCTCAGAGAGCAAGCATTATCTTTGTGCTTTCCCTCTATCACACTCGAGAATAGCAGGTCTTCTGGAGGGGAGATTTATACATGGCTGGTGCCCTGGTTTTATGTCTGGCACTCTGAATTTTGCAGCTACAGCTCAGAGGAAGTCTTTTGATTGTCTGGCTCTGGTAGCAAGGGGGAGCTTGCATTTCTGGGTGCCACAGGACTGTGGCAATTGGTAAGACAGTCCTTGGCTGGCTGCCACTCCCAGCGTACTGCACAGATAGCAAATTGAGCCATATCCCCAGTCTTTTTGTTAAGGAGGACTCTTGGCTTGTCCTGGAGCTGCAGTCTGAGGTGGACTTCAGGCTTGGCACACACTTAGTGAACTATGGAGATGCTCTCAAGAAGTGCAAGCTGTGGACACTATCTTGGCACTCTACCTCTGACTTATTGCAGCTCACCAGGAGTTCAGAAAATAGCTTTTTTACTATCTGGAACCCCAACTTTTTGTGTCTGCAATCAGGGGATACCACCAGATAGTCTGGACATTTGTATGCCCTAGAACAGTATATATTTGCATAATTTTAAAGCTGCTGCTTATAGATCTGGCTTCCAAACTGCCTGAATCCAAGTGCTAAGATCCTCTCCTTAGAGATGCTGACAGGTCTTAGCACATCCTCACTGATGGGAAGCTATTAAAAATATAATGGACTGCCTGGACAAGCACAAGATTTAAGAGACAATCAGAACCGAGACTGGGTTCATCAACTACATGGAGCCACTCCTTCAACCCTGGGAGAGATGATTGTTTTGTCAACTATATAGAAACTAACCCAGATAATTAAGCAAGATGAAGAACAGAGGAATATGTTTAAAAACCCACACACACACAGAGAACAAGATAAAAACTCAGAGGAAAATCTTAATAAAAGAGAGCTAAGTAATCAGTTTGGTAAAAAGTTCAAGGTAATGGTCATAAAAATGTTCACTGAACAGGGGATAAAAATGTATGAACACAGTGAAAACTTCAACAAGGAGTTGGAAACATAAGAAAGTACGCAACAACAGTCAAAGAGCTGAATAATACAGTACCAAAACTGAAAAATACTCTAGAAAAGTCCAATGGCAGACTAGATGAAACAGAAGAAAGGATCAACTAACACAGAGACAAGGCAGTGGAACTCACCCTATTAGAGCAGCAAAAAAGAAAACAGAATGATGGGATGTTACTTAGCCATAAAAAGAATGAAGTCTTTCCATTTATGGCAACATGGATGGACCTCAAGGGCATTATGTAGAGTGAAATAAGTCAGAGAAAGACAAATGCCATCTGATCTCTCAGATGTGGGAATCTAAGACAAAACAAGCCCAGAGAAAGGGAACAGATTGGTAGAATTGTTAGAGGCAGATGGTGGGGGGTAGGAGAAATGGGTAAAAGAGGTATAAATTTACATATATATATATATATATATATACATAAATAAAAATTCCCATAATTTTAAATTATGAGAAATCTATACATGCCATGCCAGTATGAAATATTATGTTAAATATTTAACATCATGGAAAAAAATTAATGATATAGTATCAAGTGAAAAAGCTGGCTTCCAAAATTTAATAAATTCATAAATTTTAATTCCATTGTGTAAAAAAAGTACATACATATATACACAAAATATGTGCACAGAAGAAAAAAATAAAAGGATAGGTGCCAAAATGTTAGCATTGCCTATGTCTAGGTATTTGTACTATGAATATTTTAATTTCAATGTCTTTGTGTACATTTTCTAAATTTTTTCTAAGCTGTTATATTTATTAGAAAAATCAATTAACAATTTTTGTGTGTATTGTCTAAAGATACAAGGAGGTTATAAGAATAGTTTAACCAACTGTGGATCTGAGTTCACTTAAATCATCTCATGTTAAGAAAACATGATCTGAAAAAAAAAAAAAAAAAAAAACATGATCTGATATGATCTGTTTATGGAAAGGTAATTTATTATCATTTAGGTACATTTACATGATTCTTACTGAAATATGTAACTCATATGCCTTTCTTTTGCTTAGAATGGAAAAAATGATACTAATACATGAGTCTACATTTATTTATTTATTTATTTATTTATTATTTATTTATTTATTTATGATAGTCACAGAGAGAGAGACAGACAGACAGAGACACAGGCAGAGGGAGAAGCAGGCTCCATGCACCAGGAGCCCAATGTGGGATTCGATCCCGGGTCTCCAGGACCGCGCCCTGGGCCAAAGGCAGGCGCTAAACCACTGCGCCACCCAGGGATCCCTACATTTTTTAAACGAGGAACTTTTTGCAATCATTTAAGATAATTTTGAATGTTTTAGGTGCCTGTGTTCAAGTATCTAATTTTTTAAAGATAAGTAGACTGAAATCCAGCAATAGAATTTTAGTTAAATTCTGATATACCTTCTACAACAAATAATCTCTCTCTCTCTCTCTCCCTTTCTCTCTCTCTCTCTCACGCGCGCGCACACACACACACACACACATACTCATATACATACACACACGAACACCCCATAAATGGTACTGTGTTTCCCGGCCTTGAATGCTTACCATTTTTTCTAATGAAAAGATTTTCTTTTCAAACAAATAGAGAGGAGTAAAGGTAGCATATACAACCATGTGAGGAGACTGTGTTGCTGAAGAACCTGTAAAAAAAAAAAACATATATCATGTCATATATCATTCTAGCCAAATGGGTCTATCAGTAAATCATTTCAGATTGTTTAAATTCCTTAATGAACATATTTTTGCTGGTGAAAAATAGGTAAATGACTACATGTATTTAACAAATGTTAAATCTCACATATGCATCTGTTTTATAGAACACCTTAGTTTTTACCTTCATTATAATACCATCTAATTGCTTAAGAATTATTTATGTCACTATAAAAAAAAGTTATCACAAAAACTCTAGCTATCAGTCAATGTCACTTAAAATAGTTTAAAATTGAAATATTTTAGCTTTCATAGATAAAAACTTATTTTGAATTTAAAGAAGTCCAGAACTTTCTATGTTATTTCCAGAAGAAAGAAAACATAAACAAAATAATCCTTCCATGAAGAAAGAAAACTAAGTAACTTAATTTCAATTGCCATATACATGTATACATACATATTAGGCCAGGAAGTTCCTATGTGTGAATGTATTTATTCCTTTCCAGTATAGTTAGCATACAGTGTTCTTTTAGTTTCAGGTATATAATATGGATTATTTAATATTTAGTGCTTCTGAGTATCACTTAGTTTTTCACATGTTTCTTAACAGACCTGAAATTACTATATTTGATTCAGTATGCTTTTGTTCTTTAAAGATTCTGGCTAAAATGGATTAATTAATTTTCTTCTATTGTTTTTATTTTTAATTACAAATTTGTTTAATCCCTTTACAAATCCAAGCACTAATATTGAACTATATTAGATATTTATTAAAGAATAATATTTTAGAGCTACAAAATATAAGTTAGATGCGAACCCAGGTTGTCTCTAGAATAGATTAAGATGTAAAATATACCAAACGTAGGAAAACATATTTTTACATTTAAAAATTAAACTTTGTATATTTTTCATGGAGCATCAGACCTGAATCTAGGCTAATTTTATATATATACATATACATAATATATATAATATATATATATACACACACATATATATAGTATATTTATGTATATAGTTTATTTGGAGTAAGACATATACTAATATATATTTATATACACTAATATGTAATTCTACTTTTTATTTATATAGTTTATATGATTACATATTAATATTTATGGATGTTATACTATATATCATATATCTATTGTATTTTATGTAGTATGTTTTCTATATTATACTATAATAACAATATATAATATATTATTTGTGATACACTCACTAATACATAATATATACATTTACTAGTATATATCCTCCTCCCTGCAAACACTTCTGTGACTGTTGTACCATAAGAACTTGGACAACCCAGACTTCTGTTTCATATGTAAGACTTTGCCCCCATATGAATATCACCTTGAGAGTTTAAAAATTATGGGCAAACTTGAGCAAGTTTATTTACGTATGCCAAAATAGGAAATACACTATTGTGTCCCAAAGCTGCATTCCAATTTTATAAACTCCAAAGTTTCCCAACATTTTAGGAAACAGCTAAAATAGTTATTATTCTAGGATACTGGAAGCTTACAATCTGACAGAGACTGCAGAGAGTACTGGACATCTGATGAGGGTCTTGAAGTGTGAAGTGACCATTTGAATTTTTCTTTTTCCTTTTCTTTTTCTCCATTTTTACTCTTCTTCTTCCCAATGTCTTTTGCATCTGCTTTTTCTAACATATTAAAAAATATATATGATAAATCTTTGAACTATGAACTTCAAGCTATATTATTTATTCAGTATTATATTCAAAGAAGGCCAAAACAATAGTTATTTAAATGAAAAACAATAGCCACAAATTTCCCAAAACACTACTCCCCTCTAATTAGAAACATCAAAATAAAGCAAGAGAAAACTTAGAAAATTGACAATGTACTGTCAAAGACATGAAGAATTGATTATTGACTACACATTTTTTGTTAAATGGAGATGGATATAATTGCATATTCATTATATTCATTTGAATATAATTTACATTATATATTAATATATAACTTTATATATTATATATAACTTTAGGCTAATTTTTCCATTTAGAATTAGGCTATTTTTCTCATTCCTCCTACTGCATCACTAGGTTTATATCTGCTGTTTTCTCCCATAAAATGCTCTTTCCAAAATCGCTCATCTTCCTCAAGAAATCTCTTGTCTTTGCAAACATAGCTCAAAATTCTTTAGGGAATTCTTCTCTGATGACCTAGACTAAGTATGAACTCCCATAGTTTATTGTATTTTCCTTCAAATCTCATGTCTTAGTATATGGTTATGGCTTTTAAAATTAAAATTAATGTTCCTCTCTCACACTAGATCATAAGCACCAGGAGATAAGTTCCACATCAGATTTTGTTCACCAGGTTATCGCTAATTCCTGGAACATTTATTGGTATTCAACCCAGCAAGTACTACATCTGAATGGATGGATGAACAGATGTTAATTTGTGATACATGAAAAAAGCCTTTTAAGTTCCAATTAATTTGAGATATGCTAGGTAAAACAAATTTAATCAGCCTTCTTGTTTTGTTTTCTTTCGTAAACTAATGCACATCAGGTCATTTAAAGAAGAGCTTATGATAGGCAGATATCACTCATACACTTGATCTTGGTGAATTCTTGAGGAACATTTAGAGTAATAATTTCTGTGTTTCAAATGCTGGTAGGTAAGATCTTGATAAGGAAAAATTGGGACAAAATATCAATATTTTCTAAAACAGATATTTGACAGGACGCCTGGGTGGCTCAGTGGTTAAGCGTCTGCCTTTGGCTCAGGGCTTGATACTGGAGTCCAGAGATCAAGTCCCACATCGGGCTCCCTACATGGAACCTGATTCTCCCTTTTCCTGTATCTCTGCCTCTCTGTCTCTCATGAATAAATAAATAAAATCTTAAAAAAAATAAAACAGATATTTGAAAGATGATTATAGATGCTCTCAAGGTATATAAAAAAGCTGAGTATATTTAATTCTACTTTACTATAAAAACATTATAATTCATATGCATAGCTATGTGAAATACTTTAGAAAATATAAAATAATTATTCAATGTTTGTCACTACAAGATCCTACACTTTGTAAAATAACTTGAAGTTATTTTATTTCCAAATTTGAACTTCCACCTTACAATAAGTAGTCAACAAATCATAATCCAATCTGTGTCTATTTCACATTTCCTTGGTAGGGAGAAAAAAAAGACAAAAAAACAAGACAAATTTCCCCTTTTCAGTTTTGCTCCATCCCACTCTACATATAACATAAGGAAGTGTGTTTGATGGAAATTGAAAGCTTAATGTCTCTTCCTATATTAATACTATACTACTTCAGTATCATCAAAATATATAATTGCCCTTGATTTTTAAAGACAGCAAAATATGGAGTGCCTTGGTGACTCAGTGGGTTAAGTATCTGCCTTTGGTTAGGGTCATGATTCCAGAGCCCTGAGATCAAGCCCTACAGTGGGTTGCCTGCTCCCTGCCTCTCCCTCTGCCTGCTGTTCTCCTTACTTGTGCTATC
Organism: Canis aureus; assembly: GCF_053574225.1. Classification (NCBI taxonomy): domain Eukaryota; kingdom Metazoa; phylum Chordata; class Mammalia; order Carnivora; family Canidae; genus Canis; species Canis aureus. The sequence continues at coordinate 38,314,255 of NC_135611.1, read as the reverse complement.
TCTCTGTTAAATAAATAAATAAAATCTTTTTTAAAAAGACAGTAAAATATTAATAACTAACATCTAGTAAATAACATTACTAGTTCTAAAATCCTAGAAAGATAGGATCTTAATTATTTTCACAACACTTACTAAATGATAATCACAATATATAATCATTAAATTCAGCAATGATTATAGAGCATTTATATACTATATCCATATTAAACATATGAATTACATTGTAATATAAAATGTCTTACCCTTTGGAGCTTTGTCACTTTTCTCAGGTAACTTTAATGCTGTCGATGAACCTTCAGGTTTGAACTCTTTCCCATCCTTTACTTCTTTACCATCCTTCACTTCTTTCCCTGGTTCTTTTAATTTGCTATCTATCACAGTTATTTTGCTTTCAGAGCTGGACTCAACTGACAGCTTAAATTCAGGCAATATTTCTTTCAAGAGCTCCCATACTTTGTCCACATATCCTGGGCTTAGATAGAACACAACCACATTAACTTCCAAATTACATTTTTTAACACCACTATCGAACATCAAGAAATTATTGACAGAAAAATCAATTTTCTATTCCATGAGACTAATTTCAACAGTTACTTCAAATTTTAGTTAAAAACACCGTTATACATTTATCTATTCAATAAGCTTTGATTGAATGTCTACTGTGTGCTGGGCCTTGCTGATGGAAAGAGACCAAACACAGAGCTCTGCTTCAAGATGGTGGTATAGGGTTCTGAGCTTAACAATTCCCATGGCACATGGAGTCTAGAGCTACATATGGAATAACTTTCTCCAACAAACAAGCCTATAACTAGCTGAGTAGCTTCTACGTATCTGGAAATGAGAAAAACAAAAAACAAAAACAAACCCACACTGATGCAGCAAAAGCTTCCTGAAAAGGGAAGTTCATAGTGATAAATGCCTATATCGAGAAACATGAAATATCTCAAACAATTTAACACCTCAAGGACTAGGAAAGGAGAGCAAATAAAACCCAAAACTATCAGAAAGAAGTAAATAACAAAGATCAGGGTAGAAATCAATGAAGTGGAGCTGACAATACAATAGAAAAAAATCAATGAAACAGAACATTTCTAAGCAAAACATTTGTTCAAAGAACAAATGAACAAAATTGATGAATCTTTAGCTAGACTCACTAAGAAAGACATAGAGAAAACTCAAAATCAAAAATGAAAGAGGAGACATTAAAACTAATACTATAGAAATGCAAAGGATCACAATACAATCTATGAACAATTGTATGACGACAAATCAGACAGAAGAAACATAAATTAGAAACATACCATGATTGAATCATGAAGAAATAGAAAATCTGAATAGACCAATTACTAGCAAGGAGATTGACTCAGCAATAAAAACAATCCCAACAAACAATACTCCAGAATGATAGGGCTTCACTGGTGAATTCTACCAAACAATTAAAAGGTAATTAACACCAATCCTCAAATTTTTTGAAAAAAACTGAAGGAATACATTCTTTTACAAGGCCATCATCATTTTGATAACAAAACCAGACAAGGACACCACAAGTAAAGGAAATTACTGACCAAAATCTCTAATGAACATAGATGCAAAAAGCTTCAACAAAATATTAGCAAATAGAATTCAACAATACATTAAAAGGATAATACACTATGAACAAAGGGGATTGATTCCAGGGATGCAAGTAAGTATGGTTCAACATTTGCAAATCTATGTGATACATCACATTAATAAAGTGAATGATAAAAATCACAAAGTCATCTCAATAGATGGAGAAAAAACACTTGACAAAATTTAACATCCATTTATGATAAAAACTCTCAACAAAGTGGGTATAGAGAGAACATACATCAACATAACAGTGGCTATATATGACAAGTCCATAGCAAGCATCATACTCAACTGTGAAAACCTAAAATCTTTTCCTCGATATCAGGAAAAAGACAAGGATGCCAACTCTCATCATTTTCATTCAATAGTATTGCAGGTCTTAACCAAAGCAAGTAGATAAGAAAGAGAAATAAGAGATATTCCAAATCAGATAGGAAGAAAAAAAATTGTCACTATTTGAAGAAAACCCAAAAGATGCCACCAAAAACTGTTAAACTAATAAATGAATTCAGTTAGGTTGCGGGATACAAAATCAATATACGAAAATCTGTTGCATTCTACACACTAAATGAATCATCAGAAACACAAATAAAGAAAAATATCACATTTAAACTCGTATCAAAAGGAATAAAATACCCAGTAATAAATTTAACCCAAGAGGTGAAAGACTTGAACACTGAAAACTATAGGACATTAATAAAAGAAATTGAAGACAACACAAATAAATGGAAAGACATTCTGTGCTCATTTATTGGAAGAATTAATATTGTAAAAATATCCATACTTCCCAAAGTCATCTACAGGTTGAATGCAATCCCTACAAAATTCTAATGACATTTTTCACAGAAATAGGAAAAACAATAATAAGATTTGTATTGAACCACAAAAATCTCTTAATAGCCAAAGCTATTATGAGAAAAACAAAGCTGGAGGCAACACTTCTTGATTTCAAACTATGTTAGGAATCTATAATGATCAAACAATATACTATTGACATACAGACACTTAGATCAATGGAAAACAATAGAGAGGTAAGAAATAAACCCACCCATATATAGTCAATCAACTTAAAACAACAGAGTCAAGGATACACAATGTGAAAAAGCCTTTTCAAGAAATGATGTTGGAAGAACTGGACAGTCACATGCAAAAGATTGAAACTGGAACATTATCTGACACTATACACAAAAATCAGATCATAATGGATTAAATACTTGAATGGATTAAAGCTCATTATACTGTTTGACCATAAAACTCCTAAAAAAAAAAAAAGGCTTCTTGACATTGGTCTTGATACTGGTTTTTTTGTTGTTGTTGTTGTTGTTTGTTTGTTTGTTTGTTTTGGATTTGACTCTAAAGGCAAGGGCAAATAAAAAGTAGGATGATATCAAAGTAAAAAGCTTCTGCACAGCAAAAAAAATCATCAACAAAATAAAAAAGCAGCCTACTGAATGAGAGAAAATATTTACAAATCATATATGTTATAGGGAATTAAAAATATATAAAGTACTCATACAACTCAATAGCAAACAAAACAAACAACAACAACAATAAAACCCAAACTCTCCAATTAATAAATGGGTAGAGGATCTGAACAGATAATTTTCAAAAAAACAAAACAAAACAAAAAGCATACAGATAACCAAAGGTACATGAAAAGGTATTAAGCATCACTAATCATCAGGGAAATGCAAGTCAAAACTACAATTGGATTTTACTTCATAACTGTTGGAATGGCTGTTATCAAAAACAAACAAGCAAACAAACAAAAAAAAACAAGAAATAACAAATATAGCAAGGATGTGGAAGAAGAATCTTTATGCATTGTTAGTGGGATTGTAAATTGGTGCAGCCACTAGGGAAAACAGTATGGAAGTTCTTTTAAAAATTTAAAAAAAAAAAACTACCATATGATCCAGCAATTCCAATTCTGTGTTATTTGAATAAAAGGAAAACACCAATATGAGGAGGTATGTGCACAACTGTGCTTACTGCAGATTTATTTACAAGAGCCAAGATATGGATAAGGAAGGTGTCGGGTGTGGGGTGTGTGTGTGTGTGTGTGTGTGTGTGTGTGTGTATAATATTACTCAGTCATAAAAAAGATTGAAATCTTTCCATTTGTATCAACATGGATGGATCTAGAGGGTAAAATGCCAGATGTAAAAAGTCAGACAGAGAAAGACAAATACTATATTATTTCACTTATATGTAGAATGTAAAAGACAAAACAAAACAAAATAGAGGGGATCCCTGGGTGGCTCAGCGGTTTGGCGCCTGCCTTTGTCCCAGGGCGCGATCCTGGAGTCCCGCATCCGGCTCCCGGCATGGAGCCTGCTTCTCCCTCTGCCTGTGTCTCTGCCTCTCTCTCTGTGTGTATCATAAATAAAGAAATAAATATTTAAAAAAACAAAACAAAACAAAAACAAAATAGAAACAGACATATAGATACAAGAAATAAACTTTTGGGTATCAGAGGGGGAGAAATTAAGGATCAGGTAAAGTAGATGAAGGGATTAAGAGGTACAGATCTCCAGTTATAAAATAAGTCATGGTGATGGAGTGTACAGTATAGAGAGTATAGTCAACAATATTGTCATAACTATATTGTAACAGATAGTCACCGAGATTATCTAGTAACATATGAAAATGTTGAATCGCCATGAGGTATGCCTAAAACTAATAGGATATGGTATGTCAATTATATTTCAGTTTAAAAAGGCAAGGTGGCAAAGTGCTCTCTATTCCAGATGAACTATACCAACATCAGAGAAATGTGCCTAGAAACTAATCATCTCTTCATTTAAAATTGTCTTTTTATATCCATGCAGACATATCATTGATTGTGCTTCTATTATATAGAGAGTCAAGAGTTTTTTTCTTTTCCTTTTCAAACAGTACAACTGCACTAATTGAAGGAACACACAAGAGATGAGGTCAAGAACTGCACGTAGACCAGTGCTTCCCTTTGGTACTCCCACAGGAGAGTGGAAGGGAAGGTGTCTGTTGGAAATGCCACAGAACACTTTAGTCCCAACTGATTTAGTCCTAACTGAACATGGAAAAAAGTTCTAATAACCAACATGAGTTTGAAACTTCAGCACTCTAAATCTCCTTGACTCCTGTAAAACCATGAACACAACTACAGATCCCTAAGAGGCTTTCTCTTTACATTCTCATCCTTCTTGGTAACAGAAACATCCTACTCCGAACATACCATGTGTCTCTGGAAATATCCTTCTCCTGCTTTCACTAGATGGCTCCTTCCTTCCTTCAAACAAAATCAGTCAACAATAAAGGCTCAGACCAAGTAGGAACATCTCCATGAACCCCTACCTGACCCCTGCCTGCAACCTTGGCTGATAAAGATAGCTTCCATATTTCAACTTAAATGTTTCTTGACAATCATCTATACACTATTTCATGACAGCCTTTACAGTTAATATTGCATATGTATGCACAAATTAACTTTGTAATTTTAAAGTATAATTGTAATTTAAAAGTATATGAATAATGTAAAACGTTCATAGGAAAAAACTCTACAAATCATGACATGCATAGATCAAAATGTGTATTTTTTCCTTTTTAGTTGTATTTAGGAGAAAATTGAGAAATTTGAATGTTTGTATTAGTCTCACTTATTCATCTTTAGACTTTTCCCTATTTTCAAAGGTTGATTACTATTACACATATATCTAGATAATATTAAATAATCTAGTGATAGTCACTAGAAAAGGAAAGAAACTTATAGTAATTATATCTGTACCACCATACAGTAGCTACTTTTTCTATCACCTGCTCACTTATCTTCAGAACAACTATATAGAATTGGTTATTTTATCCCCATTGTACATACGAAGAAAAGGGGGCCTACCTAGAGAAGTTACATAATTTGCAAAATTCACATAGCTTGAAACTGGAAGTGTCAGAACATAAATCTAGCTATGGTGCTAACTCCAAAGCTCAAGCTTTCTCCCCTTATATTATTTTCATAAATCTCATAAGCAACCACAAATTCATGCAAATTGAATATCTAAAACTGCTCAAAATTTTTATTATTGATTTTAAGGTGGCCTCCTTATAATTATGAAAGTATATGAACATTTTTCCATTATCATCTATGATTTCAGTGTCTGATTCTGTCAAGAGACGATTCACAATTTCTAATCGACCGATTTTCTAGTTGTGAATTATTTTGATCTATTTCTTTACCATTGCCCAATGGACTTTCACATCTCTGCTTTCTTTATTCATTATCACACAGGAAAAATTAAGGCAAGATTATAAGCATTCCATAAACTCTAGATAGAGATAAAAATTTAGAAAAGTCCATACTTTTAAACCTCACTACATTTCTACTTCCCTCCATTAACATTGCCCATATTATGTCAAGAAATATTCTCTTCTCTTCGATATCAGAAAAGGATTTTCCATGACAAGACTGAAAAGGGTGTTATCTAGACCTTCTCCTACAATAAAAACATAAGATCAGCTCTCCCTTCAGGAAAGCAGTCCTTGGAGGAAGGGATCTCCCCTTCCATTTTTCTTCCCCCGCAGATATGTTCATTTGAACCAAGCAACAGCCAGTTTATCCTGCTGAAAAGATGCTTCAGATGGTAGGATCCAAATTGCTGGGGACTGAATTCAATCTCCTCTAACCTGAACCTTTTGGGAATGGTAGCTTCCTAAAATGAATCAAAGATCAGAGATGATCCAAGTTGATAACTGTGCTATAGATTTGATCTTATAAAAACCAAACCAAAAGCTCTGGGCTTCGCTGTCCTCATTTGTAATGACACATACCCAGCTGATGAGATCACATGAATGATTAAAGGATATTTTCAGGACTGTGTTTTTTAATTAGAAATGATACATTAAAGTGTCTAATGCCTAATAGGTGTTTCATTATTATTATTTCCTAGTATGTGTAGTTAATTAAAAGTTGCCTTTATGTTTCTGTAGCAACTGTGTAAGTATAAAGGGATGCATATAAATATTTTACCATAATAAAAAATTAACATTGTTTTAATATTTGTAATTCAGATATTTAAAGATTAATTAAATGCATAGTCTTTTTAAGAAAACAGAATTTATTCTGAAATTCTCCAGAAATTATATATAATACTATAAAATATTATTTTCACAAACATTCTGTAGTATGTGTCATTTCTTGACATTTTCTTAAAGACTAAGAATATCTTAGTTAAAGATTAAGAATATCTTAGTTAAGCAAACATTACTGGAGACGAAGGAAAAACAAATATGAAGAACTTAACAGTAAAACTTACTGGAGAGAAATCACCTCTGGTAACCATCCTGTAAGTGCATGGATAACAGTGAACTCCCCTAGTTCTCTCCTTTCTGCTACATGGATACTAAAAAAGCAAACAAAAGTATAGTTACTAACATTTGAAAAGAAACACAGAGAGGTATAAGGACTAAGAATCTTTAATAAACAGTGATATGATATGATGATAAAAAATGTAACATTGGTTATTACATATTAAAATATAAGAAAATACTATTCTAACAAAACAGATTTGTTTTGTTAAAGCACTTAAGGAGATTCAAAGATAGAATTTCATATTTATTATAAAAATATGCTATAGGGATGCCTGGGTGGCTCAGTGTTTAGGCAGCTGCCTTCGGCTCAGGTCATGATCCTGGGATCCAGGATTGAGTACCACATAGGGCTCCTGTGAAGAGCCTGCTTCTCCCTCTGCCTATGTTTCTGCCTCTCTCTGTCTCTCTCATGAGTTAATAATTTAAAAAAGATATGCTATAAGCCTTATTTTTAAGAGATACAAATTAATAATCATGTCATATACACAAAACATTCACAAATATATTATAAAATATATGAATTTAGATTATATATATTTTTATATTCAATATATTAACATGGTCTTTAAAAAATAAAACAGTGTCTTTTATCTTTCTGATATCAGTTATTTTAAGATGCCTTTGAGGCTCTATATTAAATCAGTCTCATACCTGGCAGGTCAAGATAGGCATCAGATATCCCTAAATAAATTCTTAGATAATTTCAGAGAGACCAGAAACATCTGTTCTATCCTATACAAAAGAGTAGATATGCCATCATAGCATAAGGTCAAATAAAATTGTGAATGACCAAATATCACTCTTTCCATTTGAGTCCTCCTGTTTTCTGAAGTGATTAATCTATTTACATATAAATGTGCTCATTCTGGCCAGGGGTCACAACTTCAGTCCATCATGTAGCAATAGTGGTGATTGGTGGTATTGACCATACATGTGCTTTTTCAGAAAGAAATCTTATTACCATAGTCACATGTTCTATAATTTATAAATTTGCATAGGTTCATTGTTTATAGATTATGAATTTTGATGTGTCTATAATATATCAGAGATAACAAAAATCTCTTGGGGCATTTCACAGTCTAGTCTAAACTCCTCTGTGGAAAATCATATTTAGGAACAACTATGCAAACCTCATAAAGATAATATTCTGTCCTTTTCATAGCTCACAATGATATTGACATAATTACTACATGTTAATTTTTTAATGTAGAAAGCTAAAACTCATATGAAAATAATTACTATGGACTATAAAATCTGTGAAAAATAAATACACAGACAGATGCAAATTGTACAACACAATACAGGTGTCCACTAGAAAGCTTCAGAAATGTCTTACATTTAGTGTGGTCCTTTATTTTCATGCTGGATTCATCTGGTTTTTTTTTTTAAATAAAAATAATTCTATTTCTTAGGTTGCTATAAAATTCTATGCAACTATCTCTTTAAGAAAGACACAATGCCACTCCCAACTTTCCAGGTCACATGTTTAACACTTCACTGATGTTAATTCAGCTCTAATTCTCAGAACTTCAAGTTAGGTCTGAGAATTAGGAACATGAGAAACATTATGTTCTTTCAAAACAAACAAACATACCTGTCACCAGTGTGAATACTTAGTACAATTCAGCTACCTAAAAGATCTGGGCTGAGTTCTTTTAAAAAATCATTGAAATTAAGAGCTGTGAACTAGGTGAAACAAATTCCAAACAGAGAAATCAAGGGTTGACATAGAAAACAGAGATGACAAGGATAGCAGTAGGAGTGGCTGGTTTTGTTGTGTAGCCTTCGGGGGGGGGGGGGGGGGGGGGGGGGGAAGGAAAATCCATGAAAACCTGAGCAGGCTTCTGATGGACAAGGCTCTGTTTACTGAAGGGGAGAAGGCTGAGCTTTGAGCAAAGTAGTCTCTGTTAGAGCATGTGGGTGTTCAGTTGAGAATGAGATGCTCCCACACCCTGCAGGAGGGCAAAAGTCATCAAATGCAAGCTGGATGTGAAAATTCTCCCAGTCAGCAATGATACAAAGTTGCCATGCTTTGGCAAGTTAAGCATCTAAGCTATTTTTGCATGGTTAGGGTGGGGATGGATTGACCTAGGGTCTCTAGATGGAAGCCAAGAGAATAAGCATGGCAGACATGGCCTCTATGTTGGTGCACAAGACCTACAGGAATGGAAGACACAAGCAAATTTCACAAGAGCATTGAAGCAAATATGAGTAGTTTTCATCACAAATGTATTAAAAGGAACCAATGTTACATGAGGAGCAACTGACATCCCTCAGAAGAGTTCAGGTTTTCAATATTAGTAAATTTTTGCTGCATATGCAGAAGCTAAACCTTGAACTGGATTCTGGGATGTATTATTCAGTATTTAGATGAACCAATATTATCTCCTACAAAACAGCTTCTTTCTCACATTAAGCTGAAACATTATTTTTCATGATTACTTGCTATTCATCATAAGAAAGCATTGGATATAGAATAATTTTTGAGTATTGTCTCTTGAGAGAATTTTGTCTTTTTGCTGGCTAACCCAATATTTCAAATTAGTGGTTTTGGCATATTCATTTTTATATTAGAATATTCATGTTGTTTGGAAAGCTCTTTTAAATTGATTTTTTTTTAAAAAATAAAGCTATGTAATATAGCTGTATAGTTGTTTGCTGTTTGTCTTTTTGTTTTTATACGAGTGATCATTCTTCCTTCTACATACTCAACATTTGCCAGCTTAATGATAGCTTTACACAAAAGCATTGGCCAGAGTTCAGATTCATAGGTTGTGGCTGGAAGCAATAGATTGTTGTCTTCATCAAAAGGCAGAAAATCATCAATAGTTATCTTTCTCCAGCAACCCTAAACATAAGAAAAAATGAATATGTCAGTGATTTACATTCTTTTTTCTCATCCATTATTGTACACCACTGATGTTACTCTTTACTGCTTTTTAAATTTTACTTTATCTTCTTACATCTAAAGCCTGGCATACTGGTTTTCAGTTCTACTGAAGCTGAGAATTTTTGTTGACCATTTTATTTAATATCAGCACATCCGTAACTATATCAATAGCATCACTATTTATGTGTTCTTGCAAACACATTTTTGGGTGCCCCACCTGCATCATGCAGTAATGTGTTATTGTTAAAGTGTTTCAAATAGCAGAACCAAAACATTATACTGCCATGGATAATTTTGGCTGTAATTAATAACTCCATATAGTCATAACACAAATTCTCCAAATATAAGTAATTATTTATCCTGCTAGACTAAGTGATATTAAACTTCCAATTGCCAGATTCCTTCTACTCCTAATTAAAGATCTAATTTTGATCTGATGAAGTTAATACTTTATTTAATAAAATCATTATATATTTATCTGTATACATATTACTTCACAATTAGAAGTTTAAAAAGACAAATGATAATATTAATAATTATGTCAAAAACTATATATTTTTTAATTTTGGTTTTACATGCAAAATTTTATCATAGATTTATTCTTTTGAGCAAGAAATATTTTCAGTAGTGATACAGACATTGTGAACCTAAAGACCTGCACAACACATGGCCTAAACCATTGACTTGCAAAGAATCTAGTGAGGGAAGACCTATATGCAAACAATATGAAATATAATGTGTTCAAAGTGCTCTAGGACCAGAAAAGAAAGTGTGACAAATATTGCTGGTGGAAAGCTTCACAAGAAGGTAACATCTGAACTACAGATTCAAAAAACAGTCTACAGTTCCCAAGTAGATAGGAACAATAGGGTGAAACATGGTTTCTTTGTATGGCATGTATAACTGTGAGTTGATACGCCTTCTTTCCTGGTTGCAGTGTCTTTCTTTCTTCCCTAAGAGATGATATAGGGCAAGACAGGGTTGAAGCACAGGTGTTTGGCCACTCTCTCTTCTAATTTCAAATGATATGACCCAAAGGAATACACAGTGAAATAAGTCAGACACAAAAGGACAAACATTTTATAATTCTACCTATATGACATATACGGAAAAAAGTGAACTTACAGAGACAAAAGGCATAATAGAGGTTACCAGGGGCTGAGAGAAGAGGGGATTGAGAAATTATTGTTTAATAGATTTAACAGGTATAGTTTGTGTTTGGGATGATGAAAAAGTTGTAGAAAGAAATAGTGGTGATGGCTGTACAACATTGTAAAAATATTTAATGCCTTTGAATTGTACATTTATAGTGGTCAAATGCTAAATATTACATTATGCATATTTTACCACAATAAAAAAGTGATAATAGCAGTACCCTTTCTTTATTTTAATTTTCAAAAAAAATTTTTGAAGGAACCAACTGGATCCCTATGAAGGAAAAGTTTTAAGCTGCTATAAGAACTTAAGTTAAACCAGTTCAATGAGTATCATCTGCTTCCATCTGATCAATAACATATTTCAATTGAGAATGCTTTGGAAAAAAAAAGAGAATGCTTTGATTACTAATTACCATTGAACTATAAGTCTACATAGATGAATTGCATGGCATATGATTGCATCTCAAAACCGCTATTGTGAAAAATACAAAGGGATAAGTGTTCAATATTACATATCTAAAACATAATTTAACTGGACATAATAACGTTCTTAGGACTTTTTTATTCTTTAATATTAGTATATTGGTTGGGGTGCTTCCTTAAAGCTTATGAAGAAATTAAATATTATATATATAGGGGCACGTGGGTGGCTCATTCGGTTAAGGGTCAGCCTTCAGCTCAGGTCATGATTGCCAGGTCCTGGGATAGAGTCTGATTCGGGCTTCCTGCTCAGTGGGGAGTCTACTTCTCCCTCTCCCTCTGACCTTCCCTGACTCATGTGTGTGCTCCTTCTCTTTATCTCTCAAATAAATAATATCTTTAAAATATATGTATAACATAAATATTATATATATATATGAGATGCCATCATAGAACACTGAGTTTATTTGAGACCTTATCATAGAACACTGAAAACATTTGTATACTTTTTTTTTAAACTACATGTAAATGATGTACATCGGGCAGTTTCTATTGAGTTTACTGTGTTAACACGACATAATTTTAAATGACTAATTACTTAGCATGCTTATGAAAAAGGACACCTCTATTATTAAAATAAGTATAGGGGGATCCCTGGGTGGCGCAGTGGTTTGGTGCCTGCCTTTGGCCCAGGGCGCGATCCTGGAGACCCGGGATTGAGTCCCACGTCGGGCTCCCGGTGCATGGAGCCTGCTTCTCCCTCTGCCTGTGTCTCTGCCTCTCTCTCTCTCTCTGTGTGACTATCATAAATAAATAAAAAATTTATTTAAAAAATAAAATAAAATAAAATAAATATAAATTACCAAGTTACTCTAGAATATAGTCATGTTCAAACTTTAATATCTTCCACACCTGAATTCTAGATCAAGATAACTAAATGGCCACATAAATTTATATCCTCTCCCTCCCACAACCATGCTGAAGGGATAATAAAAAATGTTTTTTTTAAGTAACAGCATCAATCACAATTACAAAGGATCAAGGACAGTGATTTGAGCAAATACATAAATGAGCATAATTATGTAGACAGAACCCTGACTGTACTTCCACCATTTCCGCAGTAACAGGTGGTGCCCCTCCCATATGGGCCCGAAGGTGGAACTCTGACCTCTGTGACTTCCTGAAGTAAACAAGGCAGTTTCCCTCCCCAGGGGAGTCAGTGGGCAGAATTATGACCTCTATCTTTCTCCTGCAGTAAAGAGGAAGTGCTTTCTGCATTAGAAACTGTAAAATTTGTAGAAACTGTTGGAGGAACTCTGATTTCTACACTCTACCCAGGCAGGAATGAAGCAGTATACCACCTCCTCCCCTGGTGGTGCTCAGGATACTGCAGGATTGAGTCTTATCATCTGGATAACAAACAAGAGTGGCAGAGAGAAGTAGCAAAGCACAGGCTTTATAAACTAAATTAACATTTGAAACACAGCCCACAGAATGAGCCAGGATGTGTACTCTGAATCTAAACAGGTTGACTACGTGCTAAAATAAAAAATTTAATTAGAAACTAGTCATAAAATAGAACACTAAAAATGTCCAGGAAACTGTTCAAAATTACTCATCATGCAAAAACCAGGAAAATCTAAATTTCAATGAGCAAATACAATCAACATAGTGCAATGCCAAAAGGACAGGGAATGTGGAATTTTTAGTTAAGAAATTTAAAGCTGATGTCATAAACATGCTCCAGGAAGTAATTATGACTACTCTTGAAAAAAATAAAAAATAGAATATCTCAGCAAAGAAATAAAAAATGTAAAAGAGGAAATAACCAGAAATTTTGAACTTAAACAAACAAAACCTTCATAGGGAAAGAACAATAGCAGGATATAAATGGCAAAGAAATTAGAGAACTGAAAGTTATTTTAATAGAAATTATGAGCAACAAGGAAAAATAGATTTTTAAAAATGATATGAACCTCAAAGATCTGTGAGACAATGAAAGAAGATATAACATGCATGTCATCGGGGTCCCCAAAAATGAGGAAAAAAGAATGTGGAGCTGAAAATATATTTAAATGAATAATGGCTGAAAACTTTCCAAATTTGTCATAAGATATGACTACAGTTTCAAGGAAGCTCAGAACATCCCAAAGAGGATAATCTCAAAGAAATCTACACCCAGACACATGAAATTCAAACTTCTGAAAACTCAGGACAAAGAAAAATGCCTTAAAATTCAGCTAGTGAGAAAAAGAACACTGGATTGCTCTTCAGAAACCACAGAAGCCAGAAGGATCCAACTAGTTGTCAATGCTGAGAAAAAGGCCTGCCAACCCACAACACTATATCAAGTGTTATGAAATAAAACATTTTTAGACAAGGAAATGCTTGGGTGGCTCATTCAGTTAAGCATCTGACTCTTGGTTTCGGCTCAGGTCTGATCTGAGGGTTGTGAGATTGAGCCCCATGTCATGCTCTTTGCTCAGCATGGAGTCTGCTTGAGTTCCTCCCTCCTTCTTCCACAGCCTTTCTCCCCTGCACTCTTTCTCACTGAAATAAATAAGTTAAAGAAAAAAGACATTTTTGGACAAAATAGTTAAGATAATTTATCACCAAGAGACCAGTACCAAAAAAGATGGTGAAAAGAAATTAAAAAAAAAAAGAAAGAAATGCAATAAATCTTAGGACATCAAGAATGAAGAAAGAGCAAAGAAAAATATAAACACATATGACTAAATACAATAAAGTATTCTTCGGCTTTTGAGCTTTAAAAATTACATTTCACATTTAAAAGCAACATTTATGAGCAGGTTCTGAATATGTATAATGAAAATATCTAGATAGCTATGCTATAAAGAAAGGGAAAGAAAGGGCCTCAAATCATGGAAGAGTGTCTATATTCCAATTTAAGTGGAAAATGCTGCTATTACTGGTTTATGATAAGCTAAGCATGTATATTTTAATCCCTAGTGCAACCTCTAGAAAACAAAAGACCTCTACTCTGAAAATTATAAAACATTGATGAAAGAAATTGAAGATGACTCAAACAAATGGAAAGATATTCCATGCTCGTGGATTAGAAGAATTAATTTTGTTAAAACGTCCATGCTACTCATGGCAATCTACAGATTCAACGCAACCCCTATCAAAATACCAACAATGCTTTTCACAGAACTAGAATAAATAAATAATAGTAAAATTTGTATGGAACCACAGAAGACCCCAAATAGCGAATGCAATCTTAAGAAAGAACAACAGGGCAGCCCGGGTGGCTCAGTGGTTTAGCGCTGCCTTCAGCCCAGGGTGTGATCGAGTCCCACGTCGGGCTCTCTGCATGGAGCCTGCTTCTCCCTCTGCCTGTGTCTCTGTGTCTCTCATGAATAAATAAGTAAAATCTTAAAAAAAAAAGAAAGAAAGAAAGAAAGAAAGAAAGAAAGAAAGAAAGAAAGAAAGAAAGAAAACGAACAACAAAGCTGGAGGTATCACAATCCCAGATTTCAGTAGACTGCAATCTATGGAAGTCAAAACAGTATGGCACTGGCACAAAAATAGACACATAGATCAATGAAGTGGAATAGAAAGCCCAAAAGTAAACCCATGCTTATATAGTCAGTTAACCTATGAGAAAAGAGGAGGCAAAACTATATAATGGGGAAAGGATAGTGTCTTAAATAAATAGTGCTGGGAAAACTGGACAGTTACATGTGAAAGAATGACATAGGATGACTTTCTTACATCATACACACAAAAAAATTCTAAATGGATGAAAGACCTCAAAATGGATTAAATGTGAGACTTGAATTTATAAAACTCCCAGAGGAAAATATAGGCAGTCATTTTTTTTACTTCAGCTATAGAAACATTTTCTGGATATATCTCCCAAGGTAAGGGAAACAAAAGCAAAAACAAACTATGGGACTATACCAAAATAAAAAGCTTTCCACAGCAGACAAAACTATAAAAAAAAAAAAAGGCAACATACTGAATGAGAGAAGATAATTACAAATGATATATACAATAAGGAGTTAATATCCAAAATATACAAAGAATTTATAAAAGTCAATAACAAAAAATAAATATTCCAATTGAAAATTTGACAGGGACTCTAAATAGATATTTTTCCAAAGAAGACATACAGGTCAACAGACATAGAAAAAGGTGCTCAACATCACTAATCACCAGGAAAATGCAAACCAAGACCACAATGAGATATCACTTTACATGTGAAAGAATACCTAGGATAAAAAAGACAAGAAATAAGATGTGTTGGAGAGGAGAAAAAGAAACCCCTGTGCACTGTTGGTGGGAATGTAAATTGGTGCTGCCTCTGTGGAAAATAGTATGGAGGTTAAAAAATTAAAAATAGAAATGCAACATGATCCAGTAATACCACTACTAGAAAAACAAAGAAAACAAACACTAATTTGAAAAGATATATGCACCCCTATGTTTATTGCAGCATTATTTACAATAGACAAGATATGCAAACAAAGTATGTCCATCAATATATGAATAGATAAAGAAGATGTGGAATACACACACACACACACACACACACACACACACAGAGTGGAATATTACTCAGCCATAAAAAAGAATGAGATCTTGGCATTTGTGGCAACATAGATAGACCTAGAGGATATTATGCTAAATGAAATAAGAAAGATTCCATATGATCTCACTAATACATGGAATCTAAAAAACAAAACAAATAAACAAACAAATAAATAGAGTAGAAAGAGACCCATAAATACAGAGGACAAACTGGTGGTTACCAGAGGGGAGGAAGTGGAAGGACGAGAAAAATGGGTGAAGGGGAGTGGGAGATACGGGCTTCTAGTTATGGAATGAATAAGTCATGTGGGTAGACAAAAATAGTACAGGGAATATAGTCAATGATATTGTAACAACATTTAAGGTGACAAATGGTAGCTACACTTGTGGTGAGCAGAGCATAATGTATAAACTTATTGAATTGCTGCTATCTTACATACCTGAAACTAATGTAACTTGTGTGTCATCTATACTTCAATAACCTTTTAAAAACCTGTAGATTGGACCAATATATGAATATAAGAAATGTACCTTTAAGCAAAATGCCTGAAGAAAGCATTTAGAGGACTATAGCTTCTTACATTTTTTTACATACACTAATGAATTTCCTAAGAGGATGGGGCATGGGATGCTCCAATCTCAGGACTCTAGAGAAAAATGAAGCAAGGACAGGTGAGAATAAACTGTCAGGGTTTCAGATATGGTGTAGAGTAAAGGCCTCAAAATGAGTGTTTTTAACGTTACAACCAAAAGATACTCAGGTATTGTCTGTTGTGTTCTAAAACAAAAAAGTATTATCTAAGTACTCCATATGTAAGCAAATTATCATTCATATAACAAAAGAAAATAGACCTCAATATTTAAAATTACCCAAAATATACAGCATATATATATCCTATATAAATAAAATTCTAGATTGCATATTCCAGCTGAATTAAAAATGAATCAAAATAAAATACTCAAGAGAGGAGAAGGTGTAGCAGGATAATAAGCACTAAACCCTTTTTTATAGAGAATAAAGGATACATAATTATAAATGTGTTCAAAGATAAATACCAATAAAAATGTTTATTCAAAAAGCATATATGCCAAGGAAATATTAAAGCAAAAGAATATTAGGTGGATCTTGTTCTAAAAAATCAAAACAAACGATAAATTCATAACAATTAAGAAAAGAGTGCTTGGATTGCTAAATTGGTTGAGGGTCAAACTCTTGATTTCTGCTCAGGTCATGATCCCACAGTTGTGGGACTGAGCCCCACATCAGGCTCTGCACTGGGTGTGGAGCCTGCTTGGGATTCTCTCTCTCTCTCTCTCTCTCTCTTCTCCTACCCCTCCTGTCCCATAATCCCCCTCACTCTCCCAAAAAACAAAAAAGGACAAGAACAATAGAAGAAAATAGAATCCAGAAAGAAACACAAGTCCATATTGTAATGTAATGTATGATCAAGTGGTTTTTTAAATTAGGAGATAAACGGTAAACCGTTCAATATATAATCCTGGGGCAATTAGCTGAGACTTCAAGTAAAAAATAAACCAGGTCTTGCAGTAGATAAACAAATCAAAGGACCAATTTTAAAACATAGCTTAAAATAATAGATAAATAAGGGGAAATATTTTTATATTCTTGAGATAGTGATATATTACTTTATTAATTTCTAAAATTTATTTGAGAGAGAGTACATGGGTAGGGAGGAGGGGCAGAGGGAGAAGAAGTGAAGCAGACTCCTCACTGAGTAGGGAGCCCCATGGGAGGGGGGGGATCTATGCCAGGATCCCAGGATTAGCACCTGAGCCAAAGGCAGATGCTTAACCGGCTGAGCCACCCAGGCCCCCAGTGATATCTTACTTTAAATCACATAAATATCCTACACTCAATAAAGAAAAATAATGACATAATTGACTAGATAAAAATTACAAAACTCAATTTGGATGGAAGATGTAAGGTTAAAAGAAATTTCAAAGCACTTCTTCTACACCCACATTATGTGATTATCTGCAACATATAAAAGAACACTTGCAACTGTAAGTGTTAACAAAACCTTAACCTGTTTTATAAGTAGGCACAACATAGGCAATTCAAGAGGTGTATAAGGGATATACAGATTTGACGTGATACTGGAGGACTGTGCATCAGAACTTGGTAGGAATCAAGCAAGTTTGAGCAAAGGACACACAGCAGGGCCATGTTGCAGGAGCAGTGGGACACAGCATTGCCACCATCTCTATATGTCCCTTCATCTTCACACCTTCACGTAAGAATAGTTGCTGGGCAGGAAGCACCCAGTGCATTGATCAGGTGCTTTTCCCCTGGTGCTAGTAAGAGGCAGAGAGAGGAAGGATCTGTTCCTTTGGCTTTCAGAGAGGAAGGCAGTAGCAATGGGAAAGAGGGAAGGAAGGAATAAATGAATGAGAGGACACTAATAGTGTTGAGAATGTACTCTTTGTCAGAACTTTCTCTAGATTCTTCTACATGGTCACCATATTTTATTTTCATCTGTATTCATTCCATGTCATATTTGGTGTCTATTATCTTGAGTGATGTGGTCCCTTTGCCTCTGTGTGCAATGGATCCTAAAGGGTCTGTGGACCAACAAGTAGATTTAGAAATGCTGAGAGCCAGTCAAGCTTTTTCTTTTTTTAGTATCACTGAGCAGGAATATGGTCTGGCACTTCAGCCACCAGCACCAACAAATTGCTCACAAAAATAATCCACATGTAACAAGTTGTATCTCAGTGCTCAACAGCTTAGTGGCAGCTCCCACAAGCCATTCCTCAGGTGAGATGAGTGAGCAACCAGAAGAAGCCACTGGACATCAGGCGCCTCTTCTCCCAAGGACTACCTTATCTAGACTCCTTAAATGGTTGGTTCAGAATGAAATTTCAAATTGTATTAAAATATTTTTTAAAATTCTGAATCCAAGTGGGTTTGGGCTTATGAGGAATCAGTACAAAGAGAAATCAATCACAGTTTCCTTGTAAAATGGAATGCAGCGTTAATAAATGTTGGCCTCTGTCCAAAAGGAAATTTGCAAAGAAGGAAGGATGTCAAGAAACAGAGAAAGTAACTAACGGGGTTGGTTTAATAGTCTACTGATGCTGCTTTGTAATTCTTAATGGTTTTGAACTCACTCCCATCTCAAGTGTAAGCAAATGTGTGGAAGGGGAGAATGGGAAGCAAATACCCAGGCATGTGAGCTCCTCATTCTTCCCACATTTGCCTTCACTCTGTAATCTCTCAACCTTATCCACAGTGCATCCACCTTCTAATACCCTATCCTCTCTCTCACCCCTTAGTGCACATTAAAACTTTGAACTCTTGTCTGACAAATCTGCCTTCTGATTGGTAAATACGGAAGATAAAGGCATTTAGGAAATCATTTTCTCTCCTCATAAAGTTTTGACTTTCAAAGTCTATTATCTTGCAGTGAACATCAAAACACCAAAAGTCCTATTTTAGAGATCAGAGGCTAATATTACCTTCTTTACTTTTACCTTTCTGTTGTAATGAGCCCATCAATTCCTAAGCATTGGCTTTTTAGTATTCCCCATCCCAAGAAAAGTGAATGGCTCTGGCTCACTGGGGGAAAAGTCATGCTCTTAGATATATAGAATGGAATGATTAACTTTTCATACTCCCCCACATCCTCAAATGTTCAAAAGCATTCTTCTTTAGTGACCAAGATCAGCTTCATGGGTATACAACCTGTATAGTTACAAGGAACATCACACTAAGAAGGAGCCCGTTTTTTTAAGTGTTGCTATCATCTAATAATTTTTTAACAAGGAGCCCTGCAAATAATATAGCTGTCCCTGCCTCTGAGTCTGGGCCTTTAGAAAGACCACTCCATCAACAAAAACTCAAAGGTGTTTCATAGTCGAGTGTTGCTAAACGTGGTGTGAGCCTACTTGCCTTATTAACTAGGGGATTTTTAATTCTCTATTTCTATTATTCCTTTTGCTCCCTTTCAGGCAGAAGCAAAAACTTTTTGTCATGGTAAGATTTGTTAGCATGAGAAGAAATCTCAAGTTCAGGGCAAAGATTGGGTGGGACCAGGCCTCTGAGTAGCAGCAAATACCAGGAAAGAAAGAACAGACCATGCTCGAACACTCCCTCTGTTCAAGAGTTCATATCACATCACAGAGAGAGGAGGAAAGAAGAGAGCCCTGTGCATCACCTACCTCCCCAGCCCACCTGCCTGGGAGGACAAAGAATGCAGAGGACCACCCCTCCATGTTCCAAGATACACCAATGTAAAGAGCATGTGGGTGTCACAAGACAAACAACGATGTTTGTTATTGGTCCCAAATTACATATGTAGGGCACGTCTTCCAAGTAACTGCACAATTGATGTCCTGTATAAACTGCACGATCTTGTATTAGCCTAGGAAACAGCGTGTAAGACAAATATATGTCAATATGAAGGACACATTTTAATGCACATGAATGTGAACTTACTTACCATCCAGTAAAGTTTCACAATATACTTTCCATAGCTATTGAATAAAGGCACATGACCTTTCACAGCCTTGCACAGAGAGTAGATGTGTTCCCAGGGCTTCCAGGTAAGAAGAGGAGGTTCTGCTGCAGTCCCTTTAAAATAATTGTTCAAAGTAGTTCCATTGAAGATCTTCCACACTGCATAGATTTCGCTGATAATCCATCTCATCAGCTAGAGACAAAAGCCACTAATGTTAATCAAGTGTTTTCAGTTGTTGGTATGTAATCTAGGAGGGAACCAGTCAAAAATCTACTTCCAATGGTAATATTAAATTCTGCACATAACATGCTCCATATTTTGATTTCTGACTTACAGAATAAAGTTGTATCTATTGCCTTTGTTGTCAGGAAATATAGTCACAGTACAAGTGAAAAAGACTTAACGCTAAATACACTCTTAGGGAAGAGCTGTTATCCAGAGTAAACTATCAGCAATTTGACATTGACCTCCTTTTGACATTGATTTTCATTTCAGCTTTGAGGGGGGTGGGGTGGGGCGGGGAGACTGAATGCTTCTGAAAGTTGTCATAATTTTATTTTGGAATTAACTTTTTATAAATGATTAAGTTACTCATCTGTAAATGTTGAGAAGTTTGAGAAGAAAATTATCTCTTTTATGTTGATAGGATCAGCTCGACAATGAATGAGATATGAGAAAGAATTAAAATTGCACACACATTTAAATATTCCCTAAGTCTCATATTTCATATGCCAATCTGTACATACAGAAATGCTCTAAGTAAAACTCCCACTTGCAGAGTTTTCAACAGGCAGCAAGGCACAGTGGGGAGCTGAGCTTCAGAGCAGAAACAGAGACCAGAATTTGGATCTTTCTTCATATCCTTCTGCTCTGGGGCATGTCATTTCACTGTCTCTAAATTGCAGTTTATGTAGTGCAGTCTGTAAAATGCAGATTATACTATCTATTTTTCAGCATTTTATAGGTAATAGAAATAATGCATTAAAAATCTCTGCGTCACAGTGGGTGTTAAGTAAGATATTACCCTTAGTAGTATCGGATTTTCTGAAATAATCATCTCATGTTTAATTGCCTGGTTGATAAGAAGATTAAATACTTGAGACTAACCTTATAAGATTCATGTTTTCCTTAATTTACATTATCTAGGACATTTCTTCAAGTTTAGTTTAGTTGAAAAAGGTAAATCAAATATCTTCTTGTATGTATATCTGGGAATTTTGCTATTGAATATTTTATACTTCCTTAAAAAAATGAAAAGCTAAAGTCTATGCATGCTTTGGATCATCAGATGAGCATATTTTAGCCTAAAATATAAAGTATAAAACAATTTAGAGATAACATTACACTAACCCATACAAGTTGAAGAAATCAATTGTTTTTGTTTTTAAAGAAATCAATGTTTTGACCTTAATACTGGTCAAGATATTTAAGATAAGAAAAACAAAATGTTTGAATCAATAATGACTATTCTGACTGGGTCAGAATTTTTTTCTGGAGGACGCCTGGGTGGCTTAGCGGTTGAGCATCTGCCTTCGGCTCAGGGAGTGATCCTGGGATCCAGGATTGAGGCCCGCATAGGGCTCCATGTGAGGAGCCTGCTTCTCCCTCTCCCTGTGTCTCTGCATCTCTCTATCTCTCTCTCTCTCTCTCTCTCTTTCTGTTTCTCATGAATAAATAAATAAATCTTTTTTTAAAAAAGAGGACGAATTTTTTTCTGGGAGAAAATAATTTTTTAAAAATTGCCCTGCTTCTGATATAACCGCCTTAGGGGAGTGGAACAGGTCTGTTTCTGATGGGTAAAATCCAGAGTGGAGAGATGTTTAGGGGAGATTTTCCCTGCATTAGCAACCCAAACAACATCAGGAAAACCTGCTCTTGAGCACAGTACAGAGCAAGTTCCACAGCAACTTGTCAATTGTTAGGCATGTAAAACAAGAGCAGAAGTGCTCTCAGATTATGAGATCCCAGCTACCATAGGTCTGTGGGAAGGAGAATAGGGCACAGCAATGCTAATACTAACATTTTCCCTCCATTAAACTCAATTGAAGAGGCTTCTCTTCCTCTTTGAAAATCTAGTGTATAAAATCCTGAGTTATATCAAAACTTAGAGGTGAGCAAAGGAATTGAAATTGACCGTCGGAATTGTTTGAAGCAGGCCTGTGAGTTATTCTGCAATTACCTTCAGTTAAAACTTCCCTACATACCTCACTGCAGAGTAAATGTTCATTTGCTGAAAACAAGTCAAACAGGATTTCATTTTTCACAACTACTGGAGCCTGAAATTAAAATATATATATAAAAAGGAATATTACTTCTTAGGAAAAATAAAGGAAATGTAGCTGAATGAAATAAGAGTTTCATGTGATATAAACAAGTCAAACCTGATTTAATTCCTCACAACCAGAAGAATTAAAAGAAAAAAAAAGCTCATTATTCCATAAAATAACCCTGTTGGAGCTACAGGTGACATTCACTTAATAAGGTAATGCCTATCAAACACAGCATTTTCATATACAAATGAAATGTCGTAAGATATAATATATGCAGATAATCTCAGCATGCATACACACACAATCTCAGAGTTTAAAAAATGAATTGATATTTAAATTAACCTTTCAAATTAAACCTGAAGCTTAGTTAATACATGCTAGCAGGAAAGATATCTTCATCCCTTTGATAAAAATATTAGGTATGACAGGTTTTTAAAATCTTGGCCAATTTCAAATCCTCTTATATTTAAAAAATATCATTTGATGGTCATTATTTAAGTGGTACATACCTAAAGATGATTTTATGTATTTAGACCACTAAGGAATAAACATAATAAGGGAAAATATGATTCACAACAGGTTTTTAAAATTCATTAAAATTCATATCAAGCTTATATACTTAACATATAAAATTAACATAAATCTGGTTTTGATTAATAAAACATTTTCATGGAAACTAATACCACCAACTACTCTCAATCACATATGGTAAGTAGCATCTTGAAAACTCAGTAAAATATTTTATGTCCAAAAAATTAACCCAAAACTACCTTGAAGGCTTGAATTGAATCTTATGTTTATAATTCATGATTACATATATATATTACATATATATAAATTGCATAAAATATTTTATACAAAAATACATATTTAAATTCCAGTTTGGCTAATTGCACTTCTAAAATGCCCATACTCTTTGGCAACATTAAAATTGAGTATAGATTAAATAAATGTTGAATAACTAAAATTTGAGGAGTGAAACTTAATAGTTGCCTACCAACAAATGTAAAGTAGAAACTGACGGTGTGTAAAAAACAGCAAATATTAAGTAGAAGTCTCTATGGAGGTCTCTATTCCCTATGCCTGTACCCGAGACAGAATACATCTTTGGACATCTTACGTCTGTTCAATATAATCAACGTTCAAGGGCCTGAGCAATCAATACCGGATTCTCAGAAATAAATCTGATCATTCCCTTAGTGGTCAGGGCTTGTTAACCTCCTCAGTTGGAATAGTCCATGTTGATTTTGGTTATCCTAAATCCAGGCTTTTTAGTTTTTTCATAATTTAGCTTCTCTCTGACTTAAATCATGTCCACTTGATTTCACAAAAGACTTCATCTTTTGCTTAGAGTAGAATAGAGTAAATCTCACACAGAAAGGTCATTATTGTTTTGCTAAATTTTTATCTAACCTTTATATATGCCCACATTTAGAGAGTTTCAATGTAAAACGTATTTACCACCATTAATCTGGACATTAGAACTTGAAAAACACTATTCTGAGGTTTTCCTAGTTAGCTAGACTTTTGGTTGTGACTGTTCTGGTCCATAGCCCAAGAGAAGTCTGTGCACAGGATCAAGAAAAAGAATAAAGAGTGCAGGAGTGCAGAGGTGCTGAGATGGGCAGAAGCATTATGATAAATGTAGAGAGAGGTGCCATTAACAACATGGATGAATTTATAATATAAGTGTATCTCTCAGAACTAAGATATGTTAAAAAGAAAAAGAGATGGTATAAAACTTTGCCACTTATTCACATTTGAAACACTCTCACTGCAGGGAATTAATATCCTTTATTTTCATGGAATGTAAACTCTCAACTTCCATTGCACAGAGCCTGAATATTATTAATAATACATTATTACTAAGTGCACTTTATTAACACCATAGAATTTATATTCTTCATGTCAATATAATCTAACGTTACAAGTAATTTAAAGGCATGGTTCATGTACATTCGATTTATATTATTTAAAATGTCTTACAAGTAGGCATTCAATAAATATATCTTCTCATTTTCTCATTTTCCCGAATATCTTTGAATTTCAGATTATTAGACTCAACTAGTAGCTGTAATTGGAAATACGGTGGATAAATTGCATTAGTAGCAGTGCTTATGAAGGCTAAAACTTTTAAAGAATAAAATTACTTTAAAGGGAAAGTCTGTCAGAAATTAAGGAATAACTTCCCAAACATTTTAAGCTATGCTTTGATATCACGTAGAAAAGGAAAATTCAAGACCCTAAACAAAAATTTCAATATTCTCTTGGGAGCCAGTAGAAGAAATATTAAACTATGCTGACAAACATTTATTTCTGTTAAATACCAAGAAGTAATTCCTTTTTCTTACTGAATACCATGTGAAAAATTTACCCTGAATTGTTTTTAAAATGAGAATTTTCACAACTAAGATATTATAGCCCATAGTTAATATGTATTTTATTTGATAGTGAAGATATTTCTTACCTGATTAATTAAAAACTCCTGTGGACGTTTCCAGTAATAAATTTTCAGTGATGGTGGTAATTCAATCTTTCCTTCAGGGTCTTCAAAAAAATGCTATATAAAAAATATATTGATTTTTTTCTCCATACGGTTTTATTAAAATGAAAGCAGCTTAATCCTAATAAAAATTAGTAAGCACATAGATTCGATCAGTAAATAAGCATTTTAGAGCAATTTGTGTGTTTGCTCTCAGAGCTAGTTCGTGGAGTATTTGGTGAATACTGAAGTTAATCATACTGTATTTAATGAGAAACTTTGTTGAGTAACATTTTATTGCAGAAGAAATAGTCCAAACAAGCATGAGCTGCTTCGAAATGTGAAGTAGGTATAGTAGGAAGACAATTTGGATGAGCCAGATATGGACATATTTTGCACTAAAAATATTGTGATTTCTTTTGTTTACCTGAATAAAAAGATTTTTTTAAGAATCATAAATATGATATTATGCCAATGAAATTTGTACTTTTGATCTGACTTTCATTTATTAATTTTTAAAATTAAACATCATTGGGACATAATTATAGATTCACCACATCATATGTGAAATAATAGATTTCCTGTGTTCTCTTTAGTCAGTTTCTCCCATGGTAAAATCTTACAAAACTATAGTGCAATGTCACAACCAGGATACCGACATTGACATAGTCACGATATAGAACAGTTCAGCAGCACAAGGATCCTTCCCAGGCGCTTTTATGGCATACCCACCCTCCAACTTCCTTACCACCTGTTTTATCCCTACCACCTGGCAATCATTTATCTGGTCTCTCTTTCATTAATTTTATCATTTCAATAATGTAATATGAGGGGCACCTGGGTGGCTCAGCCAGTTAATCCGACTCTTGGTTTCAGCTCAGGTTATGATCTCAGGGTCGTGAGATCCAGCCCTGTGTTGGGTTCCATTCTCAGCATGGAGTCTGCTTGAGATTCTCTCTCTCCCTCTCCCTCTGCCCCTTCTCCTGCTCTCTCACACATTCTCTCAAGTGAATAACTAAATCTTCAGAAAAATAATAATGGTATACAAATGGAATCACATAGCACGTAACCTTGCGGGTTGGCTTTTTTCCCTCTCTGCCTAATTCCATGGATATTCAATTTACTCAAGCTGTTGCATGTATCAATAGTTCGTTCTTATTTACTGCTGAATAATATTTCATGATACAGATATTTGTTTGTTTACCATCTGTCCTATCTGGGGCTATTACTTATAAAGCTGCTATAAATTGTTGCATACAGTTTACAGGTTTTTATATGAACATAAGTTTCCATTTCTCCGAGATAAATGCCCAGGTATGCAATTAATTTATTAATTTTTGAGACCCTAATGTGGGTCAATTAGTGAGCTCTGGAGGAAGAATAATATCCAAATGTCTACTCTCAGATGCCAGCAATATAGTACATTAGACTTTAAGTAGCTACTATGTAAAAGTTCTCACAGCTCATAAGGTAGTCAGGTTGTGGGGGTGGTCCTTACAAAAAAAGAGAAAGTGCTGGGAGTACAAAAACAATGCTATTGAAAAAAGAGACAACTAAATTTCACCTGACTTAATAGTGACATGAGCAGATAAATACCATTTTGTGATTTTTTATGGTAGTCATATTTTTATCCTAATGCTAGTGTAACCTGAGAAATAGTTTATATTTGAGGGTATTGTCTGAGCTTTACAGAGTGTCTATATGTATCTGGAGCATATTTAAGAGACTGGAACACTTTGGATGAAGACAAAGGTAATCCCAACATCTAGTCAAAACGATCAAAGAATGAGTCCTTGAAAAATAGGCTGAAGTTTCCAAGAGTCACAGTAGAATTCTGGGGTTGCTTCGTGTCGTTTTTTTTCCCCTTACAAATTATTAATCCAGTTATTTTAAAGTTCCTTATCTGACAGTTCCAAAATCAGAGCTACCCGTGGATCTATTTCTATTACTTAATTTTTCCTCTTATTTTTCAGCCACTTAGTTCTGTTTCTGTTCATGTGTGGTAAATTTTGGTTGTATGATATACATCACATATAAAAATGTATATGAGCACTAAGTAATGATGTCTTCCTCCAAAGAGGAGGACTTTATTCCTTTCTGACAGATGAAGTACAAAATGAACTTTACCCCATCAACACTGAGCCTCAGCATTTGGTAGGGCTGGTGTAGTTTTGGTTTTCCCTTACTTAACACAGAATGCTATAGCTATGTTGGGGCACTAACTGAAAGGTTGAAGTGTCCAAGTCCCTTCACCTTGGTATACGCTAAATTCCAAACTCTTGCCATAGCACCATTTCTAAGTTATTTAGCTTCCAAGCTACTGCTTTTTTACTCATTTTCTCAGCAGCAAAATCCTCACACATATAGCTTAGGATTTGGGT
This sequence comes from Canis aureus, assembly GCF_053574225.1. Lineage (NCBI taxonomy): Eukaryota > Metazoa > Chordata > Mammalia > Carnivora > Canidae > Canis > Canis aureus. The sequence continues at coordinate 38,286,666 of NC_135611.1, read as the reverse complement.
AAATGTCTCGAAGTAAAATTATATGCAAAACTTTCAGATTGTGTTTCTGTAGTTAACTCTGGGATTTCAAGTTTTGGCTGCTTTTGCAGTCCCAGACAATATCTTCTCTCTCTCCAGCCCAGAGAAACTGACATAAGCCCTAAGGCTATTACTTTCTGCTTGGCCTTTAATTTTCACACCTTGAATTATTAAATGTCTTTGAGAAGAAAAAAAAAGGTAATCATCATATCATAATCTGGTATGATTCCCTTTTCTCCTATTGCTACATTAATGGTAATCTTTCCATATCATTTTGCCTTAGTTGTATTTCTTATATCCACCTTACAGTGCTTCATTAAATATATCTCATTTTGGTTTACCCATCATGTCTGTTTGTTGTTGTCACTTAGCTAAAGAAATGAGACCTGATTCTGGAATTACAGGAATGGGTTAGCTTATCTGATGCTGATTCCCTGATCATTAGCCTCACATCTAAGGAAGAGACTTTCTCGAAAGTTCCAAGGCTACTTGCTAAAGGTTGGATGCTTAAGGTAATTAATCCTGGTAAAACATGGATGTTGCAAATCATGGCTAAGATCTACCATGCTGCTACATCACAGAAGTGTGATCACCAGGTTTGGGGTATCCACCACTCACTCCTGTGAAGGACTGTTGCTACCTGAGCCATGAATGGTGTTGTAGAACAGAACTGAGTGTGGGAAGCAAGGTTGCATCCCAGAAGGTACCTTCGCACTGCTGTAATAACCAGGGTTTGACCTGCTGCTCTTCTACCTTATGAAGATGGCAGAGGCAGAACGGAGTGTTGACCAAGGTTCTCATGTATCCCACTCGATTGGAATAGCCCTGATTCACCAGGAGGAGAGCTGGTGCTTCCCTAATCATGCAGTTTTATACATCTCCATAGTCCAAGGGCCACAAAATCAATTTTGGGGTCTGATGTTCAGCTAGCAATGTTCCTATATGTTGCCCCCAAATGAAATGGGCATCGAGTAACCAGCACACAGGTTTCTGCTCCAGTCTCAGTGGTTTTCCTCCAATAAATGTTCTTCCAACAGACTTGGCCTTGTTTCAGTAACATTGATAAGTTCCAGAATTTGATGCCTAACCTTCCAGAGATCTGCAAGATTTTTTCATAGTCATCTAATAAAGGCTTACTTGCTCTCCAAGGGTCCCCAACATATTACAGGTTATATCTTATTTCCCATTCCAAAGTTTTCAGGCACTTCTGCTCTTTTCTTCCCTGATATTACTTTACACTTTGGAGTGACTCCTCTTTAGGTCTTTTCTAGAGCTCAATGCTTAACTGAGGATTTGCAGCATCTATCTTTCTGATGTAAATTCACACTCAACCCCCATTAGTTGTAAACTTCTATTAACAATACATAGCATATGACCATTTTCATTTGAACCCAGAGAGTTCAAAATCCCTTTTCATCTAAAACTTCCACAATATTCTCGGTATGGTACAAAGAATGTATTCCCTCACAGGTTCCTATTTTGAAATTGTTCAAGTACTAACAGAATCAGCAATTAGTTACATTTATTATCTTTTGCAAACAAATTTATGTTATGAATCATGCAGTTTACAATTCTTCATTTTGTGAACAAAATGTAATTGCTAATAAGTACCATTCTAGAATTCTCTATGCAAATAAAGACACCAGAGTTCAACACGGTCATTCTGGCAATTTTGTTAGTGTTTTGAAACTGTATTGTGTTCTATAAACATTTTTATTGAATGAATCACTGCACCAAATAAATGGGTCCTATTTAAAATGCAACCCAGATTCATATCTTCAACAAAGAAGTCCTTAGAAATAGAGTGAATATTTTTAAATGGGCAAGAGAAACTAAAATCATATCGTTGGAAAATGTAGGAACATCATTCTCAGCTCCAATCTCAGGGGCCTATTATGTTTAAATGTCCATCGATAAACAAAGAGTACCTGAGATTTTTACCAAATAGATCTTGGGGGTGGGGGGATATTAAGAAAGATTCAATCTTTTAATCTCACAGTAACATTGTTTAAAAATAAGTCTCCTATAATCTCCAGATTATAGCTCACAGGTGTGCTGGGGCCTCTCTCTAAATGCCTGGTTCCCAATTCTGTCCAAAATCTACTATCTAACCTGTTCTATCAATTTCCCCTTAATTTCATTATGTCTCTCCTTCTGCTTATTCAAATGTGATTAGCAAAGTTCAGGTCCACAGCTGGGAAAGACAGGCAGGAAGGAGGGAGACAGATGGACCAAGACAAAATTGAAAATTTCTCTTTTGAATGGAGGCTCTGGAGAAGAATGAGTATATTCCTGTGTTAACAAATATTATTCTAAAATTTAAGACTCAAATGAACTCCAGTCATAGTCAAGTGAACTTACAAATATAGGGCTTTTTCCTGCTTTGTCCTTTTCTTTTGCACCTTTGCCAGCATCCCACTTCTCAGCATTTATGTCAGCCTCACTCCATTCTGGCCAGATCGGGAACTTCCCCTTCTTCTGCTCAACGGAACTGGGTTGTATATTACTACTAGAGATAGAGCAGGGAGGTGGGTTAGTTTAGTTTTAAGTTAAATCTCTGAGGCAAAATACTGGATTCATTGCATGGTATAAAGTAAGTGATCTTGTCAGTGGTCATGCAAAAGACCTTTTTCGATAGTCTTACCTGTAGTCAGACAGCTTCTACAGGCTAGGGTTAAAAAACTAAAATACCCAGAGAGAATATTCCATATACAAATTCTGAGCCTTAGCCCCTACTTACTAATTCAGGATCCTCATCATAAATACATAAAATGCCATAAAGGGGAACATTTATATACAACTCACACTTAAAATCCTTTACGTGTATGTTATTAATGGCTTTTTGAAGATCCGTACAAATAGAATTTTGATTTTTGCCAGTATGAGAGTATTATGTGATCATTATTTTAAACTAAACTTTGGGATACCTGGGTGGCTCGGTGGTTGGGCCTCTGCCTTCAGCTCAGGGTGTGATTCTGGGATCTGGGATCAAGTCTCCCATTGGGCTCCCTGTGGGGAGCTGTCTTCTCCCTCTGCCTGTGTCTCTGCCTCTCTCTCTCTCATCATAAAAAGATAAATAATAAATAAATTAATAAATAAAAATGTTTAGGGGTGCCTGTGTGGCTCAGTGGTTGAACATCTGCCTTTGGCTCAGGTCATGATCCTAACGTCCTGGGATCCAGTCCCGCATGAGGCTCCCTGCAGGGAGCTGCTTCTCCTTTTGCCTGTCTCTGCCTCTCTGTGCCTCTCATGAATAAATAAATAAAATCTTCAAAAATAAAATAAAAAAGTAATCTTCTTAAAAAATTAGGTAAGTAAGAAAGACAGGCCCACTCCATTTATAAACCACATTCTTAAACCACTGTCCATCCTTTCAGACTAATGTGGAAGGATATATATTTCTTTTTCAAAAATAATATCATTCAGCATATTCTTCTTATAAACTGTTTCTTTCAATTTATCAGCATATTGCAAATAGTTCTTCTGTCAATGAGAATTTATAAAATACAAATTTAATTATTGTAGACTGTTCCATTGTATAAATATACTGCCTCTCATTTAATTAAGTTTCTATATTTAAAAACTTGAAGGTTTTGATTTAAAATATTTTTCACTATCATAAACAAGACTTTGATGGCTATCCTTATTGCCAAATCTTTGCATATATTATTATTTCTTTTCTTAGGATAGATTTTAGTAAGAAGATTTACAGTGCCCAAATATATACATATTTAAAGTTTGTGATTTTTTTTTTACTAATTAACTACAGAGAGGTTGGACTTGTTTTATACACTTATTATCAAAATGTTACAATTTCATATCTTTAAACTTTGACTTTTTAAAAAATTTAAAAATTAAACTTTTAAAATTTATTTATTTTTAAGATTTTATTTATTTATTCATGAGAGACACACAGAGAGAGGCAGAGACAATAGCAGAGGGAGAAGCAGGCTCCTCTCAGGGAGCCCAATGTGGGACTCAATCCCCAGACCCCAGGATCATGCCCTGAGCCAAAGGCAAACGTTCAACCACTAAGCCACCCAGGCATCCTTATTTTTTTTAAGATTTTATTTATTTATTTATTTATTTATTTATTTATTTATTTATTTATGAGAGAGAGAGAGGGAGAGGCAGAGACACTGGCAGAGGGAGAAGCAGGCTCCATGCAGGGAGCCTGATGTGGGACTTGATCCCGGGACTCCAGGATCACACCCTGGGTGGAAGGCAGGCGCTAAAGCCACCCAGGGATCCCTGTCCCTACTTTTTTATTATTGTAAGTTTTAAAGTCTAAAATATGTGCCTTGTTTAATTTTTCAAGTTTTAACTATGAGTGAGCCTGGAACCCTACTCCAGACCCTGGGATAAGCAGTGAGCAAACAACTAAAATATCTACCCTTCTAGAGTGATGAAGTTTTGGGAAATAGGTGAGGTCTGGAGCTGACGACCAAGAAAGAATTCTTGAGACATCTTTGGTGCAAAGTGGTGGTTTTATTAAAGCACGGGGACAGGACCCATAGGCAGGGAGAGGTGCTGCCCTGGGCCTGTGAGGGGTGGCTGATTATATACCTGGGAGTTGGGAGGAGTTTGAGGATAGTGTACTCTCCAAGGAATTTTGGAAGCAAGGTTTCCAGAACCTTGGGAGGGCTAGCTATTGTTGGGAAAAGGTCACTTATTACTGTCTAATAAAACCTGAGTCATGAGACCCTTCAGATGTACCATGTGCTTGGGGGATGATTGCCAACATGTATCTTGGGGGTTTAGAGATAAAGGAAATCTCTAAAGGAATTTTTATATGTTAAAGTAGGCTTACAGGCTCCTGGGGGTTGGGCTAAGATTGTCTTTTGCCCTTAGCAAAGTATGAACATTGAGGCAGTTGAGTCCATAGGGGAATGTCCCTCTGCCTATTTCAAGGACTTGTCGATGTGCTGCCCCACGCTCGGGTCTTGTCCTCAGCTAGCCCTGTGTTCTCCCATCATAGAGTTCATATGCTAGTGGGTGGAGACACAAAATCACAGCATAAAATAAGTAAAATATATAGTATATTAGAAAGCAAAAAATACTAAACAGAAATATAAAATAGGAAGGAGAACTGAAGAGTTGATACACAATTTTTAATACAGTGGTTAAAGAAAGCACTCCATAATAGGGTAATACAGGTAAGTATTACAGGGTAATACAGGGTAAGTCAATAGTGAAAGAACATAAAGGATTGAGGCACCAGATGGCTCAGTTGTTTAAGTGTCTGCCTTCAGCTCAGGTCATGATCCCAGGTTCCTGAGATCTAGTCTGCATCTGGCTGCCTGCTCAGCAGGGGGTCTGCTTCTCCCTCTGCCTTTACCCCCCTCCCTCCTCATGTTCGGTCTGTCTCAATCACTCTCTCTCTCTCTCTCTCTCAAATAAATAAATAAATAAAATCTTAAAAAAAAAAAAGAACATAAAGGATTAAGCTGTGTGGATCTGTGGGAAAACTGTTCTGGATACGGGAAACAGCAAGTACAAACAGCAATGCAGAACCTTCTAGATGCAGAAAGCATCCTGGCTTACTTGAAGAATAAAAATTCAGTGTGGTTGAAGGAACGTAAAAGGAGATACTTTCAGAGAGGTAACAGGAGATGCAGAGATTATGAAGGTGATCTAAGCCAGAGAAAAGACATGGGTTTCCCTAGGTGAGAAGGGAAGCCAACGGAGAGTTTTGAGCAGGAAATTTTGTGGGGTTTTATTGTTGTTTTGGGTCTTTTTTTAAAGATTTTATTTATTTGAAAGACAGAGAGAGTAAACGAGAGAGAGAGAGAGCACAGGCACGAGCAGGGGCAGAGGCAGAAGTAGAAGCAGACCCGCCACCGAGCAGGAAGCCTGACAAGAGGACTCATGACCTGAGCCGAAGACAAAAGCTTAACAGACTGAGCCACCCAGGTGCCCCAAGCAGGAAATTTTGTAATCATTCTTGCTGCTCTATTGAGAAGAGGCCAAAGGAAACAAGACAGAGAATTTAGAGGGCACTGAGGGGCGCCTCCCTCGCCCTCCCTCTGCCTATGTCTCTGCCTCTCTCTGTGTGTTTGTCATGAATAAATAAATAGAAGGCACTGAAATAACAGGTGAGAGCTAATGGTGATTTGGACCAGGTTGCTAACAGTAGAGGAGGGAAGAGAGTCCCCTGTTTTTAAGATAAAGCCAATAGATTGAGTTGATATTTCCTGCAAAACAGAAGACTATGGGATAGGGCAAACCTGAGATTAAGAGTAAGCAGCATTTCACTTTTCAATGATTGTGTTTTAAATGTTTATCACATGTTTGTGGAGATGTTGAGTAGTTAGTTAGACATAGGATTCTGAGACTTTAGGAGAAAGGATTTTTCTAAAAGTGAAAATTTGAACCATCAGCATTTAGATGATGTTTAAAGTCTTAAGACTGGGTTAAATCACCAACAAAGTGCCTATACCTAAGGAACAGGCACTCCCAGGAAGGCTAATCAAAACACCTAACAACTGGTAAGGAATGAGCATTGACCAACCCTCAAAGCCTCCAGATATGCCAGACATTATTTACTTTAATAATGGGATCAGGGATGTAAGGACCTCAGGGTAGGTCAGGGACTCTAGGAAAGAGGCAGAAATGTCTGGGGCTCCTGGTTATTAGTAAGGTTATTGGTAAGGCTACTCAATAATCAATATTAAAATATTTCAATAGTCTATCAATACAGCTGTCTACTTGCCCTGATACTCCACATGAAAAGTCAGAAAGAGTAGGAAGAAAACAGAAAAGCAGTCCATGAGTGGTGGGCAGAATAATGCATCCTCTCTCCCCGCCCCCCCACCCCTGGCCCCACCAACACATCCACACCCTAATCTCCAGAACTGGGGGATCTGTTACCTTCCATGGCAAGAGAGAGTGTGTAGACAACTTTAAGTATTTGAGATGGGAGGTTATCCTGGTCTATCTGCATGGGCTCAATGTAATCACAGGTGTTCTCAAAAGTGAAAGGAGACAGAAGTAGTCAGAAGGAGATTTGATTCTGGAAGCATGAATAGAAAAATGCAAAACTGCTGGTTCTGAAGACAAAAGGAGGAGGCCACATGCCAAAAAGAGGGTGTGGTATCTGGAAGGTGCAAAAGGCAAGGATATGGATTCTCTCTGTGAGCCTCCAGAAAGGAATGCAGCCCTGCCAGTGCCTTAATGTTAGCTCAGTGAGACCCATTTTGGACTTTTGACCTCTGGAATTGCACAATAACAGTTTTATATTGTTTAAGCCACTAAGTTTGTGGTATTTTATTATGACAGCATTGAGAAACAGTGGTAGGAATAAAACAGTAGAGGGTTTTACCTTGGGTGCCAAGTAAAACATTTTTTAAAGTAAAAAAATGCACAACAGATCTAAATGCTGGTAGTAGATCAACAATTGAAATATGAAAAAATAAACAAGAAGGTTAAAGGTCTTTCCTGGTTTCACTTTTTGGGGCTGGGGTGGGAGGGACTTTCTGGAACACCCTATCTAGTATAGCAAACTCTCTATATTCTTTTATATTGTTTCATTTTTCTGGCACTTGGCAGTTGTCTCACTAATCTTTCCGTGTTTGTGTGCCTCCAAAGTAGGCTTTTTTTTTTTTTTTTTTCAAGGTAGGCTTTTTAAGTTCCATGGGTAGGATCACAGAAACAGTGCCTGGATAACATAGGAAATCTGTCTCCCTGGCTCTCTGTCATCTCTTTACATGAAGTAAAGGGATGAATGCTCTTATGTATATGTCTATCATTTCTAATTAGAACTGTTTCAAGGTTTTACGCATAGGTAGAGATTGATCAGATGGCTCACCAGTCCTGTTTTCCATTTCTTATGTTTCCCATACTCCTTTGCAATTTGGCTAGTACTTTGTGGTGGTGTTTTGGACAATAGCATCTGGGAAGATGTGTTGTATCCCACCTTTAGGCTTATAAAACATCTGTGAGGCACTTGTCAGCATGGCTTATTTAGCACATACAGAGCCACTACAAAACTCCTGATCATACCCTAGTATACACGAGAAATATCCTTTATTGTGTGACTGGGGGGTTGTGTGATATTGTAGCTAGTGTTGATTAGCTTCCTACTTGCTTCTTTGGTATTGTAGCTAGTTAACATTCATCACCACACATAGCTACAAAATCTTTTTCTTATGAGAATTTTAAAAGTCTACTCTCTTAGCAATTTTCAAATATGCAATATAGTATTATTAACTATAGTCATTATGCTGTACATTACATCCTCATGACTTAGTTATTTTATAACTGGAAGTTTATACCTTTTGACCACCTTCACCCATTTTTGCCTAACTCCTGCCTCTGGCAAACACTCATTCACATTTTTCAAAGGCTTTTAATCATGATAAATTCATTCCAGTCACAAATATATAATATACACAGTATATTTATTTATATATCTATGTTAGTTACATATATATATATATATATATATATAATCATCTTAACACCTTTGTATTGTTGCTTACTTAATATATCATTTTCGTGTCAGACTCTTCTGTCCAACTTGGCCTGCTGTTATAAATTTGCTTGTGCTGCTGCTTCTCTTTTCCCCAGGAGCACCTTTATATTTTATATTTCTACTCTGGAAATCAGCCTATTGTCTGGTTATGCAGAACTTTTTTCTCTCTCCAAATATCAGTTTCCTTTAGAATATCATTTGGCATTTTGATACCAGAATGTGTATGATATACAGGATGTGTATTATAAGCACTCCGCATTGACTGTGTTAAGTTTTTAAAAAACAATAAATTTCCATTAATATATTTTATTTACAAATTTATAGCCTCTTTTAAAAGTGTCAGTGCCATTTCCCCTGTCTCAATAGCGTATTTAGACTCACTGTGTAGAAGGGAGTATTTAGCCATATATTTTGAGGATATATTTATATTTCAAATCTTATGCAATTTTTAATTTTAATGTATTGAATCATTTACTAGTCCTTGAATATATTGCTATATGAATAAAATAGTGTATCCCCCTGATTTTTCAGTGTGTCAAGTTTGATTTCTTGGCCTATATAATTTTCTAGAATTTGGGAACATTTATTTCCTGGTATTACCAGTTCCTAAATCTTCAAAAGTCTTGAATTGCTTCTGTGTTTAAAGATTAGCTTGCTCTCAGAATTGATGAGACCAGGAGTCATGTGCTTTGCGTATTTAAGGGTATCGGCTGTACGACAGCAGTAGACACATTCTCTCAGTCAACATCAAAGGCATACTGCGCTGACAGTTTCAAATGCAACATATTTGTGCATGATCTTTTGAAGTCTACAGTATATTTGACATTGGGCTATATTTGACTATTGTTTATATTGTGTTTAACACTGTAGGTGAGCTATTGGGCTGGTATAAGTTACCTCAAATGAGTCTTTTTTTAAGTGATCTTCAATATAGATGGAATCAAATTTGACATGTTACAAGGAAAGTAGGCCAATTAGTGATAAAGCTTAATAGCTTAAGGGAAGGAGCCAGCACATTTACTTACACTTGACAGAATGAAGAGGGAAGCAAAATATAATCTTAGCAGACTCTTTATGTTTTTAAGAAATTAGATACTCCTTTTACAAAAATAGCTTTTAAGATATGGAACTTCCCAAATGAGTTAAATTTTACCATGATTTTGATGGATACAAAGTCACCAACTTCTTTTTATCTGTATGGTTGTAGGAACACTCCATAAAACAGAGGTCCTATAATGTACTATTTTATGCCTTGATTTTTCTATTAATATTATGAAAAATGTCCCTTCCTTCCTGAAAACTATTCTAGTCTTCTTTTTCTCAGTTTGTTTTACATGCTATATAGAAATCCTCCTTTAAATGTATATGTCTTTAGACTTTCTTTTCCAGCAGAGTGGATTAAGATAAAAAAATATTACCTACAAATGCCTACATAAAGAAATAAAAATCTTCAGGATCCAGAAATGAAGAGGGAACTGAAAGTCAGAATGTTGTAACTCTAAGCTGAAGCTGTAGCTTCCCTGGGGAAGTCTTAGCAGTCTTATGAATGTAGAGTCTTTTGTTTTAACATACATAGGACAAACGAGGAAAGGGAGTGCTCCAACCTTAGATAAAGGCACGACTTTCCAAAAGTTTAATTATTTTTGTTTATTTTTTTCAAAGTTGTTTTTGTTGTTGGTGGTGGGATTTTTTTGTTTTGTTTTGTTTTTGTTTTCATTAGAGACAAAAAGACAGATGCAGAAACGTAGGCAGAGGGAGAAGCAGGCTCCCTGCAGGGAGCCCAATGCGGAACTCGATCCCAGGACCCAGGATTCACCATCTGAGCTAACGGCAGATGCTCAACAACTGAGCCACCCAGGTTCCCCAGTTTAATTCTTTGTAAAAAGGTGAATAAAAAAATCTGCCCTATAATCTTAGATGATAAGAAAGCTAGATTTTCTATGCTTAGTGTTTGGCTGAAAAAGGAAATAAAAAAAATCTTCCTTGAGAAATGGAAACCTTTGGACTAAAACTTACGTAGGTTTGAGATCTGACTTTAAAGTCATATGGGTTTCTGGATGGCTTATTTACATGAGATACCTGAACGAAGAAAATTCCATATTACATTGAAAAAACAATCTTTCAATACAGGATTACCTTGGGGAGAGGGGATTGGAGGAAAAAAATACCCTGAGAAGGATGGGCTCATAATAAAAGTGTCCTAAAAGGCAAGAATATACAAAAATATTCAGAAATCACAACAAAAAAGAATCGAGCGTCAAAAATTTAAGATAGTAGAGAAATAATCTATAAGTAATTTACCATGTATATGCTTATAATGATATAAAAGAAGAAATTCAATCCCTGAAAGAAGAATTATACCCTTTATATTTGTCAACATTAACAATCAAAGCTAGCTACAATATCAAAGAAGCAAGTAGGAAGTAATCAATGCTAGCTACAATATCACAAAACCCCCAATCACACAATAAAGGATATTTCTCATGTATACTAGGGTATGATCAGGAGTTTTGTAGTGGCTCTGTATGTGCTAAATAAGCATTCTTGGCTCCTTCCATCTTGTGGCTTTACCATTTTCTAAGATCTTCTCTGAAGGCTTGAGCCATGCTGACAAGTGCCTCACAGGATGTTTTATAAGCCTAAAGGTGGGATACAACACATCTTCCCAGATGCTATTGTCCAAAACACCACCACAAAGTACTAGCCAAATTGCAAAGGAGTATGGGAAACATGGGAAACATAAGAAATGGAAAACAGGACTGGTGAGCCATCTGATCAATCTCTACCTATGCGTAAAACCTTGAAACAGTTCTAATTAGAAATGATAGACATATACATAAGAGCATTCATCCCTTTACTTCATGTAAAGAGATGACAGAGAGACAGGGAGACAGATTTCTTATGTTATCCAGGCACTGTTTCTGTGATCCTACCCATGGAATTTACAAAGCCTACCTGTGGAAGCAGACAAACACGGAAAGATTAGTGAGACAACTGCCAAGTGCCAGAAAAATGAAGCAATATAAAAGGATATAGAGTTTGCTATACTAGAAAGGGTGTTTCTAAACATATTTAAATACTTGGTAAGTTTGCTACTTTATTTCTCTTTTCTTGGGTGTGATTTCTTTTTTTGTAATTTATTTACTGATAGTTCTTCATAATTTTAATTTTTTTCTTTTTAATGTTTTTAGTTCATATTTTGCAGATATCTACAAAAAGGTATTTAAATATGTTTAGAATCACCAAAAAGATAAAGGAGGGAAAGTTCTACTTTGCAACAAGCACAGAAAGATATTAAGCAATCAAACAAAAAATGAGATCAATGTGAACAAAGAGATATTGATTGGGAAATTTTATCAGTGACAGTTCAGCTATTGAAAGAATAGACTAAATAAGGCCAAAGAAAGGAGAGGACTAATGATTTAGAAGGTAGAATGTTTAAAATCAAGTGTTTGAAACAGACTCTTAACTACAGAGACCTAATTGAGGTGATGGGGGTGGGGGGAGAGAGATTAAATAGGTGATGCAGATGAAGGAAGGCACTTGTGATGAGCACCAGGTGATGCATGGAAGTGCTGAATCATTCACTATACTGCACTCCTGAAACTAATATCACTCTATATGTTATCTAACTAGAATTTAAATAAAAGCTTAAAAAAATAAAATCAAGTGTTTGCATTAAAAGATAGAAAATGTGAACTACACAAGTGGATAGATTGAAAAACTCTAGTGTATGCCTATGAGGAGGCCCAGACAGATAAAATAGCTAGAATGAGGATGAGGAGAAATATCTGGAAATATGACTGCTGAATAATATTCAGAATTGAAAGGCACGTCTTCAGATGGAAAAAAGTACATCAAGCAATAACAAAGGATAAAAGGGAGGTCAAGGGGTAGAAATCTACATCTAGACACATCAACTGAAAATTATGGATAAATGATAAAGATGAAAATCTATACATAAAGAAATGACAAATTACCTAAATATAAAAACAATCAAATTGACAGCAATAACAGTCATGGCAAAGCAAGGAAATGATGTCATCAAAGTTGATGATGTAAAATAACTGTTAATCTTGAAATTAAGATCCAATTAAACTCTTATTTTAAAATGAGGTAGAAACATTTATCTTGAATTAAATAAAAACATTTAAAATTGTGAGTTTCCCATAATAGATTCCTATAAAAATACTTACTGAAGGATTTCTCTCAGAAAAACAGGAAATGAACCCAGATTGAAAGTGTGGGCTACAAGTAGCAATGGTAAACAAATGTGTCAATATAACATTTGGTAAAATTCTAAAAAGTATTTCCCACTAGCAAATAATGATAATAACTTTATGTTTTTAAAAGCTATCAAAAATAAATGAAGTCGGAAAGGGAGTTCTGACGGACATTAAGGTGCCTGGTTTTGCTTTAGGAATAATGTTGAGTAACTGTAGACTGACTACATAGGAAAGTATCTGAAGATAAATGTGTTTTAAAAGTAAAGATTGTCTTAGTCAGTTTGGGCCAGGGACTATGTGGCTTATAAACAACGGAAACTTATTCCTCATAGTTCTGGAGCCCAGAAATCTGACATCAAGGTGTCAGCATGGTCAGATTCTGATAAGAGACATCTTCTGGGTTGCATATGTCCAAGTCTTCTCTGTGTATCATCACATGGTAGAAAGAGGGCTAGATAGTTCTGTTGTCTTCTTCTGTTTTTTAAAAAGATCTATTTATTTATTTGAAAGAGGGTGTGCACACGAGTGGGGGGATGGGTAGAGAGAGAAAAATCTTCAGATTCCCCGCTGAGCATGGAACCCCATATGGGGCTCAATCCCATAACCCATGAGATCATGACCTGAGCCGAAACCAAGAGTCATATTCTTAACCAACTGAGCCACCCAGGTGCCCCTCTCTCAGTCCTCTTCATAAAAGGATGCCAATCCCACTCATGAAAGCATCACATTCATGACCTCATTACCTCTTAAATGCCCCATATCCAACACCGTGACATTTGGATTAGGGTTTCTATATGCAACTTCTAGGGTAAGCAAACATTCAATTCATTGCAAAGATACTTCAAGAAATAAAATATAAAACTTCCGAACTTAGAAAGAACGGATCTGACGTTAGGGAATAACTCAGTGTAAACTCTGCCTTAGGTAGACAGGGAATTGAGAATGCAGAATTCTTTTAAGTAAGATCAAATCAACCAATCTGTCTGGAGACTAAGACATTTTAGAAAAATACTGTTTCAGAATGAGAAAGGAATTTCACTCAACCAACAGTTCACTTATTTTTAACTAACATTTATTGAACACCTGCTCTGTGACAAGCGCTGTGCTAGATGATAGGGTTACAGGCTCATAAATACATGTCTCTGCTCTTGAGTTTATTTTGGAACTCAAACAGGTAAACAGATGATTTCAATATAATGTAGTATATGCAGAGATGGAAGTATTCACAGATGGCATTGTGCCCAATGTAAGGCAATTAGGAAAAACTTCCTGCGATAAATAGCATCTGAGCTGTTCTGAAAGATAATGAGAAATTTTCCAGGTTGTAAAGGCAGAAAGGGCATCAGTAAGAAAAGAGAATGGCAGAAGAGACCGTACAGAGGCAAGATATAGCAGAGTACAGAAAACTATGAGCTTTTCAGAACTGCATGAGCATATAGTATAAACCAGTGAGGAAATTAGGTTAGAAAGAAATACAAGGCAAGCAGGCAGCCAGCTCCCCACTGAGGGTCTTGCTGTTGAGCTTGGACTTTATTTTCTAGATAGTATTGACTTTGCCCATTGTATAAAGATGATCATTTTATTCATATATATATCATATATATATGAATATATCATATATTCATGAATATATGATATATTCATATATTCATATATATATGATATATATATTATGGATCATCCCATAATGGACTATTGGTTTAAAACTAGAAGCTTGGGATGCCTGGGTGGCTCAGTGATTGAGCGTCTGCCTTTGGCTCAGGGCGTGATCCCAGAGTCCCACATTGGGGTTCCTGCATGGAGGCTGCTTCTCCCTCTGCCTATGTCTCGGCCTCTCGCTCTCTCTGTGTCTTTCATTAATAAATAAATAAAATCTTTAAAAGAAAAACTCAAAAAACTGGATGCTTGAGGAATACTGAATTTTCAATACAATTCAAAAATGAGCACAATGATAATAATTATGAAAATGATTTAAGGTAATCATCATATCTGTGAGTTGCATTCTTTTAATTAAAATGCTTATAACAAGATGTCTCTACTACATCAAAAACCAATATTTAAGAAGATAATATATACTGGCAATTACATGTGATTTGGGATTTCATTTTTAAGGAATGAATTGTATCCATACTTGCATATATTATTTGTGGGCATATATTTGTAAATACTGCTTTAAACCCTCCCATCTTAATATTTAGAAATAAAATGCAAAATTTAGGTAAAAGAAACCTAAGAGATAGCATGTTCTTTCAGTTGAAGCAGCAGGGACCAAATGTATCCTCCCCCTAGGGCAACCAAAAAAATGAGCAAAACACATGAAACTGGTCTTCAAGACAGACATCAAGTGATAAAGGATGGTGATTCTGAAAAGATAGGAACCAAATGAGGTGAGCCCTATTACTGCCTCGGCTTTTGGGCTGTGAGAGTTTGGGGCTGCAATGCAAGGAGAAGTAATCCAGGCATATCTCAGCAGTTTCCTTGGGTAGAGGAGCAGGAGGTCAGAGTCTAGGGGACACCAAAACAGCTAGGCCTTGCAGGACAGAGACTAGAACAGAAAGCCTCAAAGAATGAACTACTGAGATCTTCAGAGGGTCATCCATTTCACATATATTTTAGGATGAATTTTTCCATTTCTGCAAAAAAAAAAAATCACTGATATTTTAGTAGGAATTGGATTTAACCTGTAGATTGTTTTGGGTAGTAATGGCATTAAAAAGTCATGAAGTCTTTCAATCCATGGACATGAGATGTGTTTCCATTCTCTTATGCCTTTAATTTCTTTCAGCAATGTTGTAGTTAAAAGAATTCAGATTATAAAAAAGTATCTTCTCTGACCAATGGAATTACACTAGACATCACTAAGAAAAAAATCTGAAAAATTCTAAGATATTTAGAATCTAAACAAAATACTTATGACTAACCAATATGTTAAAGAAGAAATAAAAATGGAGGTTAGAGTGTTTGAACTGAATAAAAATGAAAAAAAAAAACACTAGAATTTATTGCTACTAAAGCAATATATAGGAGAAATTTTATAGCACAAAACACCTATATTAGGAAAGAGAGTCTCAAACAACATATTCAGTTTCTACCTTAAATTAGTAAAATCTAAAGGAAATAAAGTAAGGAAATTAAGATTAAATCAGATCAACAGAAATAGAAAATGGAAAAATGATAGAGAAAAAGCAATGAATCAAAAAATCCAGTTCTTCGAGATCATCAAAATTAATCAGTCTAGTCAGCTTGATCTAAGAAGACAGAAACTACCAGTATGAGGATATCACTACTGATTCTAGACATTAAAAAGATAATAAAGAAATATTACAAACAACTCTAAGTCCATATATTCAATAACTTAGATGCAATGGAACAACTCCTTAAAGGACATAAACAAAGAATAACTCATAAAGAAGAGATAGGTTGGGGATCCCTGGGTGGCGCAGCGGTTTGGCGCCTGCCTTTGGCCCAGGGCGCGATCCTGGAGACCCCGGATCGAATCCCACGTCAGGCTCCCGGTGCATGGAGCCTGCTTCTCCCTCTGCCTATGTCTCTGCCTCTCTCTCTCTCTCTCTCTATGTGACTATCATAAATAAATAAAATTAAAAAAAAAAAAAAAGAAGAGATAGGTTGGACTGGAGATACTGAATATCCCTGTATCTATTAAAGAAAATCAATTTATCATTAAAGACTTCCCTATGAAGAAAAGTCCAGGTCCAGATGGCTTCATTGGTGAAGTCTACTACTCAAGGAAGAAATAACGCCAATTCTATACCACCTGCTAGCAACAACACGGAAGAATATGAAAATAATTTAAATGAATGAAAGAAGCCACACAAAAGGTATACATGAGTCCATTTATATAAAACTCTAGGAAAATGAAAACTAATCTATGGTGACAGAACACAAAAGAGTGGTTGTCCAGAGACAGGTGAGGAAGGGACAGAAAGTGGGGGATCACCAAGAAATCACAGAAATCTTCTTGAATAATAAATCTGCTTGTGGTCTTCATTCATGTTGATGTTTTCGTGTGTGTGTGTGTGTGTGTGTGGTCTTTTTTTCATGTGCGTTGATGTACTGTAGATCTCATTGAAACATATCCGTAAAATACATGTAATTTACTGTATGTCACATTTACACCAACATATCTGTTTTTAGGGGCACCTGGGTGGCTCAGTCAGTTAAGCGTCTGCCTTTGGCTCGGGTCATGATCTGTGGGTCCTGGAATCAGCCCTGCTTCAGGCTCCCTGCTCAGTGGGGAGTCTGTTTCTTTCTCTTTCTCTGCCTCTACCTCCCCCCCTTGTGCACTCACTCTCTCTTTATCTCTCCCCTAAATAAATAAAATCTTTTTTAAAAATTTTAAAAGTAAACACATTTGCAAAAAATAAAGAAAAAGAGGGCTTCCTGGTGGCTCAGTGCATTAAGGTTGCTCTTGGCTCAGGGCCTGATCTCAGAAAAAGAAACAAAACAAGCCCAGGGATTATAAAAGACAAATTAAGGAAATTCCAAACAACATACTGTAATAACAATATCATTGTTCCTAGAGTGATAATATATAGTAAAATTCAATCCACATTGTATGATATATTTGATTACTGAGTCATATGCAATAAAACATCTTTTGTCTACATATTCTTTCATGTATACGTATTCCTGATAAATTAAATACCCTGAATAATTTGGAGTTGGGAAGAAGTCAAAACCATCTTTATATTTAATAAAGGAAGTCCATAATTGTATTAAAATGTATTTTATAATCCAATTATTAATACAACATGAATAAAATAATTTTTTAAAACTTAAAAACAAATAATCACATACCTTGCAAAGATGACAAAATGATTTCTTGAAAATTCTTAAATCAATTAAGAAGATTAAATAATACAATAGAAAATGTGTAAGAGCTGAAAACGTTCAAAGAAAACTTTAGCTAGTACAAAATCATTAGAGACTAAGCAAAAAAAAAAAAAAAATTCAGAACCTGATTTACATATACATAGTCCTATATGTGCTTTAATTAGATTATTTTTCACCCAAGGGATTAAAACTTCAATAAAATGAGGGTCTGGAATTTTGCCATTGTTTTCTTCAAGTATGCTGGTCAGAGTAAAGACACGATTTTATTCATAGTGGAAGGCAGTTTATTCGTCCACTGTGCAATCAGCACGCCTTCTTAAATTGTGTCAGCTAATACCCGGAAGGAATCAGAATATGAACAGATTTACACAATTGACTTAATTTGGGTTGGGGCATTCTGAGCTGTACTCTTCAAAAATATCAAATATGTAAGGAAATAAATTGCAATCTTAAAAAAAATTTCAATTAAAAATAGTTAAGGCCAGGTTGTCATGCTGCCCTTTTATTCTCTTGGTTTTAGTAAAATTATTTAATTGGACACTGAATTTTAAGAGTTCAACATTTATCCTTTTTTTCAATACATTGCGCTTGAGTAAATACGAAGTTTGGTAAGACTTGGTTTCTGTTCCCAAATAACTTAAAATTAGTGAGAATCAATACACACAGTAAGAAAGCTACAAAGGCAAAAGTGAAAGGGTTTTTAAAAAAGTTAAAAGCTTTATCAGCACAGAAGAGGGGATGGAATGGTTTCCGACTTAGCAGATCAATGATGGAAGACAAACCATGAGAGACTCCTAACTGGAAAATGAACAAAAGGTCGCAGAAAGGAAGGAGGGTAGGGGGATGCGGTGAGACTGGGTGACCGGCACTTAAGGGCACTTGATGGGGATGATCACTAGGTGTTATACTACTTGTTGGCAAATTGAATTTAAATTATTTTTTTTTAAATGATGGCTGCACAGAAAAGTAGGCCTTAAGATATTCATAGAATAGTAGGGCTGGGGTAAAAGCAACTATAAGCAGAGACAAGAGGATGGGGAAGGCACAGAGGAAGAATGGACATCGTATGTTAGGGTTTGGAAGAAGAGGGAGTTGCAGCTGGCTGTGGCCCCATCGACTAGCTCTCTCTCTCTTTCTCTCTCTCTCTTCCTTCCCCACTTCCTTCTTGCTTTCTTTTGTAAAGCAGAAACATCCCACTAGTAGAGTAGTGCGTTAAGAAGATTGAACACCAATAAAAAATAAATTTATTTTTTAAAAAAGAAGATAACTAATTAAAAAAAAAAAAAGGTGATGACTAATAGTACTGCACATAAAGAAAGCTGGAGGGCACCTGGGTGGCTCAGTGGTTGAGCGTCTGCCTCAGGCTCAGGTCGTGATCCCGGAGTCCTGGGAGGGGGTCTTGGGAGGGAGTTCTGCAATGGGCTTCCCGGAGGGAGCCTGCTTCTCCCTCTGCCTGTGTCTCTGCCTCTCTCTGTGTGTCTCTCATGAATAAATAAATAAAATCTTTTAAAAAAATAAGCAAATAACAGGTGTGCAGGACCCACAGGCTTTTACATGCACAGGTTCCAGATGACTTTTTTTTTTAGCTGCAACTCCAGCTATTTACCTCATGACCTCATTCTTCATCTATGGTGCAAACCAGTCCTAAATTCCTCCTAGACTTTGACCCAAGGTGAAGCAAACAATGAGGCTTTGTCTCTAATTTCTAATTCATTCATTATAATAGTATGTAGAAAGGGCCCTGTTGGCAGTGTGTGCAGTACAGCCTTCATCTTTGACCTTGACTTACCTGACTAAACTGTGCTTCTGGTTCATCTGGGACAAAGCAAGCAAAACACCTCAGAGTTCCTGCTTCCTCTCCTTTTGCCTCTGTACCTACAAGATTCTATGAGCTGGAGGCTTTCCCACTAATTTATAACTAACCTTGATACATCCTCCTCTCTGATTCAGTAGAGAGCTCCTCTGAATGCCCTCCTAAGCAGTCCTACTCAGAAACAAATGCTGTAGAAGGTCTGACAGTGAAGAGAACAGAGAAGCTCTGAGCTGACAGGGCCTCTGAGAGTCTCCACTGAGGCTGTGGATGGCAGCCACGCACCCCGAGGAAATGAGGGCAGAAAGGGCACAGTAATTATTTTCAGAGCTTCAACTGGAGTAATATATGTAATTCTGATATTCGTTATATCAGAAGGTTGGTATGAATATAATTACAAAATATTTGGACCACCGCATTTGTGCTGACATCAGCAAACACAAAGACAAAACAAAACAAAACCATTCAAAATAGAAGTATATGTTTGCTTTAAACATATAACATATGTTAATTCAGCCCTATGAATTAGCAGATTTGTAATCCCAGAACTTGGAATTAATTAGCCTGGACCTATCCTCCTGGGAAGGAATGTTAATACCATTTCAAAGCACCTAGTAGGATACTTCTTATGACAACATATGCGAATCTTCATTGTTGAAAGTGAAAGCGGCGGGGGGGGGGGGGTGTGAAAGTGAGAAATATTAGACATATTTCTATCAATCTTTCACAGTATACAAATCATACCAAAGTGTACAACTTATATCAAAGACTTCTTTTTAATCAGTCTTAGATACACTTTTTAGTCATTTTATCTCAAACCAAGTAGAATAATCAGTTTATAGATTATTTAATCCTTTGAAGTAAATAAGCTGTGACCTGGAAATGTCAAAGAAAAATTAAAGTCAAAATATTTTTAAATAATTTTTTGATAAAGGCAATATTAGTTTGCACATCTAGAAGCATTAGCAACAATACTACTGGTTTCAAAGTACACATTTGATTATGTTTTTAAGGAACAATGAAATACAAATTCCATGAGTTTGGGGCACCCTGGGTGGCTCAGTGGTTGAGCATCTGCCTTCAGCTCAGGTCATGATCCCAGGGTCCTGGGATTGACTCCTGAATCAGGCTCCCCCAGGGAGCCTGCTTCTCCCTCTGCCTATGTCTCTGCCTCTCTCTGTGTGTCTCTTGTGAATAAATAAATAAAATCTTAGAAAAAAAAAACCTTCAAATTCCATGAGTTTATAAATTTAAATCTTTTTAAGGTAACTTCTACTTCTCTAATAATGTTACTGAATCAACTTTAGAGGGAACCATTTCTAACCAAACAAGCAAAAATTAGGTGATGTAAAAAAAAAAAAAAAAAGATTTCATTGCCAGAGATGATTCTTAAACCATATCAAGTCTTAAAAAATTATTAAATGTTCAGATTAGGTTTCTTTTAAAGGGAGCACTGATGGAAGACCCCATCAAGATGAATGCTGTACTTCTATACTCATTAAGCAGAACTTTGGGGCTGAGGTTTTATATTTAAAAATATGCAACAGACATTTATATAATGCCCTAGTGTGTGCCAAGTGTTACCCTGCATTCTGGGGATGACTGACAGGCCCTCTTCCCTCTGGACTCTCACAGTTTCACCCTGGTTCTGACCCAGAGGGTTTAATGGCCAAAAAGCCACACCAGGGTTCCAGTTCAACTCAAGTAAAGTATACACACATTTGTTAAAAACACACATTGTACCAGGCCCTGAGAGAATGCAAAGATAAACCAGCCAAGGCCTTCAGAAATTGACATTGAATTTTATTTACACTTTTCTCTTTGTCTTTTCAGACAGGGTGGCATCGTTACCTGGACATCACAAATATTACCACTGCAACTGAAGATCAGAAATTTGACCTTTATAGTCTTTGACCACAATCACCTTATAGATCAGCTCTGCACCCATCTTTAAAAATGCCCCTCACTAGTTGCTGGAGGGAGGTGGGTAGGGGGAAGTGGTAACTGGGTGATGAGCATTAAGGAGGTCACTTGATGTAATGAGCACTGTGTGTTATATGCAACTGATGAATCACTAAATTCTACCTCTGAAACTAATAAAAAAAAATGTCCCTCACTATCATGGAGAGTTCCCCTTTAAAAATGTCCCTCACGGGGCACCTGGATGGCTCAGTTGGTTAAGCATCTGCCTTTTGGCTCATAGTCCTTGGATTGAGTCTTGCAGGGAGCCTGCTTCTCCCTCTACCCTTCCTCTCTGCTTGTGATCTCTCTCTCTCTCTCTCTCAAGTAAATAAATAATTTCAAAAATTAAATAAAATAATAAAAATGTCCCTCACTACATCCAGATTTCTTCAAATCAAGCATTCCCCATTACCTCAGACTAGCACTCATTTCTTACTACTAAGATTTTTAATCCAGCATAAAGTCCACACAGACAATTGCCAAATCATTCCTCATATATCATTTTAACATAGAAAAACATCTGTATTTTCCCTCACAGTTTAAATCCCTTAATAAAGTTTAAACCCCTGAATCTGTCCCTGCTGCATATTTATTGTAGATGTTTTATGGGCCAGTCCATTCAGACACAGACTCTCTACACCAGCCATCTGGATGACTATCTGCCTTACACACCCCCATTGCCTGCACTGATTGTCTCGCTCACCTGTGCCTTTTGAATTGGGCATTGGCTGGTAGAAGAGTAAGGACAGACCCGCTCCATTTGGAAGTGATCTTCCTCTCCTCTCCCTCATGGAGCCCTCATTGTAGGAATCTCATGATGGCTCTCATCTAATTCCATGCCAACATATAGCTCCTTCCATTATTTCCAACACATACCTCCTGACCACATACTTCCTAGTTACTTCTGTGTTAATCTTAGGGGATTTTTTTCAGATCATATATCACTGGAGAGAAGATACCATGTTTCACAATTCCTTGTTCTCCCAGACCTACCAGTGACTTGGGCATGAAACATGCCATTGAAGAGTTGAGAAATGGACATAAAGAATAAGCTTTCCTCCACGGAAGCTTCTGTCAGCTGACCTTTAAATTAATTAATTGACCTTAGTTGTTGGGGCTCCACAGAGGTCATCCAGGGAAATCACAAAACTCAGTATGAGCCATGAGTTGTTTCATCCTCAGCTGGCCCTCTTACCTCTGATTTCCTCTGTGGAGCTGTGATGACTGAACATGGTGGCACTATGGGGTACCTTCCCACTCTCTTATGGGGAATTTCTTCCCTGATCTCTGAAAGTGGAGGAACATATTCTCTACCAACCTCTATTGCATGCTTTCATTTAATCTGCTCTCCCTCTTGAACCAAGAACCCACTTAATTTAACCATCAGTAAGATATTTTATTCTTCTATCTTATGTTGCTTTCATAACACTGATCACAGTTTGGATTTTGTAATAGTCCTGTTTTCAAATTTTCGTAAGGACTGAAAGTCTACAAAATTTAGATGTGCATTTCAGTAGGTAAGGTTAGATTATTGAGCACTCTGAAATAGATATCATTCTGTTTTGGAAAGAGGTTTAATGATATTTCATCATCATTAAGAATCTAGAAGGTTGTATAATTCTTGTGAGTTTACAGATTATCTGTTTGAGCTTAGTTTGAATGCACTATTTTGGAAGTGAAACAAAATTTTGTTGACTATAAACACTATACAGTCCCTATCTCAACTGTCCATTAAAGTTCCAAATAGGGGCACCTGGATGGCTCAGTGGTTGAGCATCTCATCTGCCTTTGGTTCAGGTCATGATCCCAGAGTCGGGGATCGAGTTCCCATGGGGAGCCTACTTCTCCCTCTGCCTATATCTCTGCCTCTTTCTCTGTGTCTTTCATGAATAAATAAATTAAATCTTAAAAAAAAGTTCCAAATAGTGTGGTGTTTAAAAGTGTAAGCTTTAACACTTCTAATAACCACTAATACTTAAAATGTATATTTTATTTTCTTTCTTTCAAGTTAGCCATGATCTATACAAAGGCTTATATTTAGTACTTCCAAGAAAATTAAATTTTGACTTGGTGTCATTGCAAATCCTTCTCATAGCATCTGACTAATGAAAGTATCTTTGCCATGCCTGTTAGTTTTCAAATTAAGTTAGATTGGTTCATACTTTCTAATTATCATTAGATATTTGATAATGAAAGTTATAATTTGTGACAGTTGTTATGACAATTATTGTTCCTGAAAACAGAATTTTAAAAAGATAACTTCTACTAAAAATGAAATAAATCAAAGTTTTAAACACTTAACTGTAATGAAATTCCCTCACCCATTATGGACACAGTGGAGTTTGTTTTTTTGTTTTGTTTTGTTTTGTTTTGTTTTAATCTGATGAAGTAATGGAAGTTTAGAGCTGGAAGGAAAAATAAAGCAGAGAAGTAGGGACAGAGTGTGTTGGATCAGGAGTAATTTTAATTAGGTGGTTCTTCATTTAAAGAAGAAAAATACTGAATGTCAGAATATAAAAATGACATGTCCAAAGCCACCAAAAAAATAGTGCCAGATGAATCCTATAACAAAGATTCTATTCTTCCTGATACAGGAAAATATATTTTTTAAAGATTTTATTTATTTATTCATGAGAGACACAGAGAGAAAGGCAGAGACAATAGGTAGAGGGAGAAGCAGGCTCCTCGCAGGGAGCCCATTATGGGACTCGGTCCAGGATCAACCTGAGCCAAAGGCAGGAGCTCAACCACTGAGGAACCCAGGCATCCCAGGAAAATAGATTAAGTGATAATAAGTGAATCTAATGTAAAGACTAACAACTCAGTTACTTGGCATAACTTTTCTTGGTGATTCAATGTCATATTTACATGTGAATTTGGTCAGAGCTGGACATAGATGACTGTTTTCTCAGTTGTAATATCTCCGTTTTTGCACTTTGCCAACAGCAGGTCAGATTAGAAAGGGAGGGGGAACTGGGCTTTAATACAATCCAGAAGGAATGGAAACCAAGCTAGGTCACTAAACTATGAGCTCATTTAATCAAGTGGTAGTGCTCAGTACTAGCCACAACTCTAAGCAAGAGCCAGACATGATCTTTGCCTGCATTATGACACACAATTTTAGGGAACAAAAGAGGTATGCTGGAGATTGTTATTTTCAAGGCTCTGAAATCCTTTTCTCTCATTTCCATATCTAGGACAATGTTTGAGTTGGTTGCATTTACTAGATGTGCAACCACAAAATATGGTAAAATGATATATAAAAACTTGCTGTTAATGCTCCTAGCACATTTCAAATGACAATTACACTGAAACCTTGATAGACTTTGATCCCTAGACCTCATGCTGGGTGACAACTTATCTTTTAATGATGATTTGGCCTGGCATCTGTAATTGGATTTTGAGTAAAACTTGGAGGACAGACTTGATTTATAATAAACTTCACATTTTATCATATAATGCTACAGCAAAATCTAATGATTTGATATTTAATGCTCAACAGATAGTTTCTAGCAAAGTCTAAATTTTGTATGACTATTTGCCTTGACTCTTCTATGCTCATGAATATATGCATACAGTTTTATTGATATAATTCAACTCAAATATTTTCTGGAAAAAAATAAACATGCTAGAAATAACATTATCATCAAAAAGAAAAAAAAAAAGGAAGCATTGGCAAGGAAAGAGTTAACATCTTACCAGCAAGCATCTTGTCTCTCGTGCGATACAATCATCACTGGCCCAGACCATGTACTACAATTTATGGTACCTGGTTTGATCGTCCCCCCCACCCCCCAGGGGAGTTAACAGTCTCTTCTCTTTCAGGATATAAACTCTTTAAAGTCAAGGATTTTCCCCAAAGCTCCTTAAGAGTTGTGAGCCTTCAACGTGTATTATTTATAACTATCATTGACTAAGGGCTTTTTAAAAAATATATATTCAGAAATTCTTTCACAACTCTGTTATAATCTCTTATTTAATCACTGTCATTCATTTATTGAATAAGCATTTTTGAGTGTCTGCTATGTGATCCAGGAATCACTCTAAGTACTAACGAGGCAATAGTGTATAAAACAGAAAAAGAAAAAGCTCTGCCCTTATGGAAGTTACATTCTATCAGGAAGATATATAAATAAACATGATTTTTAAAAAGTAAAATATATGGTACATTAAATGAACAAAAATTTCAAGAAAAATAAAGCAGCAAAGTTAAATAGGAAGGGCTTTTTTTGGTTTTAGCAGGAAAATGGGGGTTGTGATTTTAAACCAGTTGGCCAAAGAAACTGACATGAAGAAATGACATTTAGGTACACACCTAAAGGAGGTGAGAAAGAAAACCATATAAAAACCTGAGGGGAAGAGTTTTCCAGCAGCAGACATAGCAAGTACAAAGGTCCTGAGGTAGGAACAACACAAGGGTGTTCTAGGGAGTAGAGAGGAGACTAGTATATGAACAAAAGAGTGATAAAGTTAAAAGGTAATAAGAGTCTGATCCCATAGGGCTTTGTAGACTTGGCCCTATAAGAATAGAAGTCATTAGTAAATGTTGAAATGACCTGACTTACAAGACTTGTTAAAATCACTTATGTAATATAGTACCTGAAATTTAAGTTAATAAAATGAATGGATTATCTATAGGTAGCAGGAAGCCTGTTGATGAGCAAAGACAGAACTGGGAACTAGAGAATCAGGAACACAGGGATGCAGGTAGGAAAGAAGTTATATTAGTAACATGAACTACTAAACTTTATATAAACTAAATTTATATAGTTTAATTTTTTAAAACCATTTTACGTCTGATGTCATCTGATGAAAGGTCTTTAGTTGTTGAACTGGGGCAGACAGTAACTAGGGAATCACCATTTGGCCTTAAGCATTAAGGTCAAAGTTCTCTTTCCGCCCCTCTATCTCTGTCTCTGTCTTTCTCTGTCATTACTGGGGCCAGCAAGATGTGACCCTTAGTGGCCATCCTCTGAGCCATGCCTCTGTCTTCAGGCACCTGCACCCCAGAAGGTGCCTGGGTGGGCTATGGAGAAGGGCAGAGTGGGAGACAAACGGGCAGACACCAGAAGAGGTGCAGATGGGCAGGTGAGGGCAGGCAAAGCAGGGGCTCTGGGACGGGGGCGGATGGAGCCAGACATGGGGAAGAAATGGGAGCAAGACTCTCCGGGGGTCTGGGATCCCAGAGAAGGTAGAGAAACTGCGAGGAGGCCAGCCCCACGCCTCCCTGGCAGAGCTTGCTGCAGGGAAGCAGCGGCAGGGGTTAGGCCAGGGGTCGGGTGGGCAGGCAGGGGTCGCTTACTCTTTGGATTTATCCGAACTGTGCGCTGAGTTGATACGATGCACCTCTTTCTTTTTGGTTTGTTTGGAGGTCATGGTAGAGGCTGACCCAGGGCTCTGGCGGACCCAGGCGGGGCTGAGCTCTGAGCTAGGAGGGCTGCGGACCCGCTCCGCGTCGGCTGTTGCTAGGAGACCGCGGCCGGGCGCGGCGGGGCTGGGGGCGGGTCCCCCGCGGCGGCCTGGGGGCTGGGTGTCTGGGGAGGGATCGGGGCCAGGCAGGAGCGTGGCCCTAGGATTGATGGGCAGCTCTGGTAAGCTGCAGCTCTATCAGGTCCACTCTACCTGGCGTTGCTCTTCGGAACCGCTGGCATACTATTATGCTCTCTTGGATTTTCAATTGTCTGAACAGGGTACAAGTGTTTGAAGCTGTTTGTTAGGCGATGTCGCCTCTCCCCAGGTCTGCCGAACAAGTTCTTTTCAGTCGTAACTGAGGACACGTTTTGGACGCTCTGAATGGCTTGAAAAGGGCGGGTGCTTAAATGAATAGAGTGGGTGCAGGGGGATCCCTGCAGGGAAGGCAAGTTCAGGACACCCTTAGTTGCTCAAGTTTTTGCTAATGATGAATGAAGTCTGTGATGAAGAAGTCCAGTGTCTCCGTTGTTCATACAAAAGAATAAATCCAAGTCATAGCGTCTAGTAGAGGCCCTTGATACACTCACTTGGGAAGGCCCTAGAGTCAGAAGAAACAGATCCAAGGAAACCACAACCCATTAAGACCAAGCCTAATGCTCAGCGGGTCCACAGTGGCATTTATTAGTTATCGTGCCTCGGGCAAGTTTTTCCTTTTGACCCTCATTTTACTCATTTGTAAACTGGAGATGCTAATATCTAATTCACAATTCTCTCCCGAAAATAAATATTTTTGTAAAATGTGTGGCACACGATGAAAGTACAGCAAATAGGGGGCCCTGTTTCAGATATGACAGCTCAAATGCCAGCAAAAAGCAGGCAGATTAGCATGATCAGTGAAGCCAAGCAATACTTAGACTGGAAATACTTTAAAACTTATTATAACAAAGCAAAATATACTGTAGATCCAAAACAACCTCACTACAGAGAGATCTGACCAAGCACAGACCCAAGGTTTAGAACCTCTGTCACTACTTGGCTGTTACCATG
Source organism: Canis aureus (assembly GCF_053574225.1). Classification (NCBI taxonomy): domain Eukaryota; kingdom Metazoa; phylum Chordata; class Mammalia; order Carnivora; family Canidae; genus Canis; species Canis aureus. Next base: position 38,258,864 of record NC_135611.1, on the reverse strand, counting down.
AGCCTAGAAATAATTAACTATCTTTAAATAATCCTTTCTGCTCTTGGGACTGGGCATTGCTCAGAGGCCAAACTCTGCAGGGGAAAACCAGTTTCCTATAAAGTAAATCTTTTAACTCTTCTGACAAATGAATGTCCAGCCCTCTGCACTCAGCATAGCCTTTGCTTGGCCAAGTGTCCCAATCTTACTGTTATTGGAGGTTACACAGCTGACAATCAGACAGCGACGCCATTGTATTTCTATATGCAAGATAAATAACTTCAGAGTCAGTAGTGTTACTGTTATGGTTGAAGAAGTGCCCTATAAACATCTCCTATATACATAAAGACATCTTGAGGGCTCTGTCTCATTTATCCCAGGACTGAAATTTCCAGAGAACTCTCCTGAATGAAAGTATAGGACCAAACTCTGAGAAGATATTATTTAATAACCAAATCTTATCAAAGTAATCAAATGCATAGCCAGAAGCATGTAGAAAGACTATTGGGTAAAAATAGCACAATTTTAAGCAACCAACACACAAATGGGTGAGTTTTGCCTTGAGCTAAGGCCATCTCTGAAGATTCCAAGATGCCAAGACTCTTAGAAAAGTCTTAGAAATCAAATAATCTTTGGCCCACCCGTATTTAATAGATGAAAACTCCCAGACCAAGAGACGTGCCTTGCCAAAAGCTTCATGGCTACTTGGATGAGAGGCAGTCTGGATTAGAGGCATTAAATGGAGGAGCACTAGTTTAAGCCAAACATATCACTACTCCCACTCAGAGACTCCTTTCTCATCTATTAAATTAGGGCAAAAATAAGGGAGTTAACCTAAGGAAGAAATGAGGTAATAAATTTTTTTTGAAAATATAAAATGCTTACTGATTCTTAGACCAGTGTTCTCTCTTCTTTATTATGCTATGTATATGTATGCAGCATGCATAAACAGAATTTCTCTTCTTTCTGGAACTAAACTCTGGTCAGGCCATGAATCTAAGAGGCCAATATGCTTCCCCTATAAACCAAGATGGTATTTGTATGTGCCACCGCAAAAGAGTACAATTGACCCATCAATCTTTTTCTTAAAAAATCCGTATTATGAAAAAAAAAAAAAAGAAAAAAGAAAGAAAAATCCGTATTATGTACACATGGTAATCATGATCAATGCCATTTTGAAATGTCAGTAATAGCTGTGATTTATTGCATCCCTGCTATATGCCAGGCTTCAGGGGTATGCTAGCTCCTTAGGGCATGGGTTTTAGAGAGAAATATGAATTTTAATGCCAATCCTTGTTAGTTGAGTTAACCTGGGTAAGTTATTTATACCCTCTGAATTCCATTTGCTTTATTTATGAAAAAGGAAGGATAATTCTTAGCTCAAATGTTGTTTCTGGAAGATAATAAGCATTCAAATAGTGAAAACTACTATCGTATTTCACACAGGTAAAGAAACTGAAGTGCAGAGAGGTAGAGAGATTTGGCTGATATGGAGTAGGTGGCAGAGCAAGATGAGCCAACCTCCACAGCCTTTGCTCTCCGCAATACCCCAGGCTAACTAACCTTGTTGAAATCTTTCAGAGTCACCAACCCAGATGATTGCCCTACAGCTCAGCTTATGGATTTCCAAGTTCTCTGGTAACTTTCAAAGGCTGAGAAACAGTGAGAAACAGGGCTCATCTTTTACTAGAGCTACCCACAGTGCAGCTTCTCCCTTATACTAACCTTATTGAGGAATAGTTCTTTGGCTTCAGGCAGCATAACCCTACCCTGCTCCATAGGGAAGTAGTTAGAAATATTCACTTCCCCCATGCCCACAAAAACAGAACAGGGAGGGCTCTCTCTTGGGATTACTTGGGGAGCTGCTGAAATGGGGAAGTAGACTTGGTAAGCACTTCTCCACCCACCATTGGGAGTCCCGGATGACTAGAACTGGGTGGGGAAGTCAGAGAGAGGAGCAGCATTTCTGTTTCTTAAAGCCTGAGCTCTGGGCAGCTTAGATACTTGGCCCCACGGCCAGGAGCAATTATACCCATGGTGCTGCTCCGCCACCTCTTTGCAGTTAGGTCAGTTATAAATCACCTAGAATTTAAGCCATCGAGAGAAGGTGTCAATTCTACATGTTCTGCTTGTGGTTCAGGTTAATTGTCCTTTCAGATTCTGTCCTTCAATTGTCATTCTTCTGTGACATTGACATCATTTTCCTTTATTTGCCACAGAGCTTTATGTCTCTTAAAATTCTTAAATATTCTGCTTTATTTTTATCCCTCCTTATGCCCTAGCCCCGCACATGTACTAGCCTCCCAGGGCACGAGAGCAGCACCTGCTCGAGTTCTACTCTTCCTTACCAAATTCCATTCAAATTTGCAAGCCCCCTCAACACCTCATAATCAGAGCTCACTCTCATTGAGAACTTGCTGTATGCTTGGCCCTCTATGAAGCTCTTTTCCTGCATCAACTCACATAATTCATATAAACACCCTAGGAATGTGTTAATATTACAATCTCTTTGTTTGTAGACAAGGAAACAGGTGGAAAGTTTAAATTAAATTAGTAACTGTCGAGCAGGAGTCTAGCCCATGCAGTCTGGCCAGTCTGGTGCCAGACCAATGCACTTTACAACCACATAGTTCTGCCTCAGACTCAGGGATCAACAGCCTTATGAGGTATGCAATCAGTCCATTTTATGGAGTAGAAAAGTGAGTTTTTGGCCAAAGTCCAAAGCAAAGAGGGAGTGGAACCATAATCTAAATGTGAGCAGTCTGGCTTCAGAGTATACTCACTATTACATCATTTTGTGTTCTATCATAGGGTATTTTTTTATTGTGATGAAAACACTTAATATAAGATAGTAACATATTTCTGAATGTACGATACAGTATTGTTAATTGTAGCCACAATGGTGTACAATGGTGTACAACAGATCTCTGAAATTTATTCATTTCACGAAACTAAAACTTTATACCTGTGGTCACTCCAGCTCTCTGCTACACTGCGTCCTTCAAACAGAGGGAGTAGAGAGGAATGGTTACTCTATGTCATCAAAAATATTATTTAAAATTGTGACTTAGATTCAGCTCTGTCCCCTAATATTCTGTCTCTCCAGAACCCACTAGTTATGGAGGATTTGAATCTTGCAGCTCTAAAGCCAAATGTCCCTGCCTGAGGTAGTCTCATTAGTCTAGGTAAACCTTAACTTACAGTTTTCATTATCTTTGAAAGGAAATTCTGAGTAGTGATTCTTAAAAAAATAGGAGAATAAGGAAATAAGGTATTTTCATGATACTGGCTGAAAAATAATTTCCATTTTGATCAGTTGTTTAAATAAGAAGCGATAGTTTTCCTGAGTGTAATAAAACACTTCGTGGGGGTGCATACTAACCTGAAGTTACATGGTGTTGCTGTCGCTTCTGCTGTGGGTGCACTGTTATTAATCCAGAAACCCCTTCTGAACAGAGGCATTTCACTCCCCATGTCACTCAGCCCAAGATCATGCCTTCTCCCTGAGAGCTGCCTGCATCTCGTTTGTGTGTGTAAGGGAGGGGACATAACTCCAACAACTCTAAAAGGTTCTTCTCTCTCCAGAGCTCCCTCGTTTTTGGCGGAGACATCTGTCACAATAGCACTGCTCTTGATCTTCTCCTGCCCAATTCTTCTTGCCTTACATTCAGAGATGTTATTCAAAACACTCACTCATAAACATCATGCATGCAAATCCGAGTGTTAAAGTTTGTGTCTTGAAAATTGGCCCAGAACAGTTGATCTCAGGCATGATTCCAGGAAGCACTCTCAAAGGAAATTTAGAAAAGTTTCTGCTTCCAAACAAATGCAGTAGCAGGAAGTTCATTTACCTTCTCATGTGCAATAACTAATAAACTGAATAAAATAAATGAAGGCAATGAAAAGCAGTGTTCCCCCAAGAGGTAGAAAATAAAAAAGACAGGCTTTATAATTCTCCTAGCTTACTGCAAGGCTCTGACACAGGTCAGGGAAACTGTGGCAGAGCCTGATGGTGCCCCTGATTTGGGGAGACAGAGCTGGAATCCAAGGAAGGATTATGGCTGAAGCTCCCAGTGCAGAGTATGTGGAGGAGAGAGCTATACAGAGAGGAGACTCTTGGAGTGCATGTCTCTCAGTGTCTGTCTGAGTACCAAACTGCACAAGCATATGAAGAAATGTCCTGGGGCCACACACACACACACACACAAAACAAAACAAAACAAAAAAACCTTGAGAAAGGATTATAAGGAACAACCTTCTCTGAGTTCACATGGGGTCTGTTCCCACCAGCATGACTGGAGACATCTCATAATTCACAGGGAATGGACCACAGCATATTGCCTCTGTAGGGATGAGATCTCACCCTCTACTAATGCTTACTGTTCCATCTAACAAATTTTAAAAGCAGAACCTGAAATGATCACATTATATCCATGTAAGTTAAAGCCTTCCTTGAACAAATCTTAAGAATGTTCATAGAAATACAAAAATAACCAGCATCCAACAGGTAAAATTCAAAATAACTGGTATCCAATAAAGATTAACAGGCATGAAAAGAAGCATGAAAATATATCCCATTAAAAGGTGGGAAAAAAACAACCAATTGAATAGGAACCAGAAAAATATACATGGATGACAGAATTAAACAGGGTATTAAAATAGTTATTATAACTGTGGGCCATATGCTCAAGAACCTAGAAGGAAAATTGAATGTGTTAAGCTTAAGAACATTTAAAACTGCAAATACAATGTTCATGTTGAAAACAATATATGGGATGGGATTGTTGGCAGATTAGATACCACAGAAGAACAGATTAGTGAATTTGAAGACACAGCAATAGAAACAATTCAAAATGAAACAAAGAGGGAAAAGACTTTAAAAAAAAAGAAGAAGAGTTTTGGAGCATCAGGGAGCTGTAAAATCACCTCAAACAGACTAATATATGTGTAGCTGGAGTCCTTGAATGGGCAGGGAGGATGGGCAGGGCAGGTGGGAGAAGAAAATATAGAAAAACTTAAATGGAAAAATAATGGTCAAAAAACTTCCAAATTTTGTGAAATCTTAAATCCCAGAAACTCAATAAACCCAAAAGCCAATAAATATGAAAATTCTATACCTAGGGACATCATGATCAGATTGATGAAAAACACAGGTAAAAGGAAGATATTAAATTAGAAATTGGAAGCTGACCAGCTGGTAAGGAGAGGTCCATCATGGGTGCAGATGGAACTTCAACAGCCTGGCATGGGTTTGCAGTGCAGCTGTGGTAAACTATAACAGGATATTTGTGGAAGAAAATGCACCAACAGGTATTTCTCAGGCCTATGAGAGGTTCAGGAAATAGATGTTGTAAGAACTACAAAGCTGGAAGGTTGTTGCCATCTTAAAATATGAAATACAATTATAACAACTTTTAATATATCCATCTGTTAAATTGTCATCTATCATTTCTGGGTCAATTTCAGTTCATTTAATTTTTCCCCTGTGAATGGGATTTATTTTCCTTATTTGCTACATTTTTTATTAGCTACAAGACATTGTGAATTTTACTTTGTAGAATACTGGCACCATGTACTATAAGTAATAATATTTGTTTCTTTTGTAACTTTATTTTTTTAAGATTTTATTTATTTGATAGAGAACATAAGCAAGGGGAGCAGCAGAAGGAGAGAGAGAAGCAGGCTCCCATCAAGCAGGGAGATCAATATGGGGCTTAATCCCAGGACTGTGGGATCATGACCTGAGCCAAAGGCAGATGCTTAACCAAATGAGCCATCCAGGTGCCTTCCTTTTTTTTTCTTTTTTTTTCTGTAAGATTTTATTCATTTATTTGACAGAGAGAGAGAAAGAGCAAACGCAAGCAGGGGCACCGAGAGAGAGGGAAAAGCATCTTTTGTAACTTTAACTTGTGTTTAGAGGTTTAGTTTACTTGGAGATTTAATTTTACACCATGGGTATTTCTAAATAGATAAGACTTGGTGTCTGCCCCTGAAGAACTCATAATCTTGTGGAACAAACAGAAACTAGAACAAATACTTACAAAATGATGCAATGAGTCCTCTAGGAAAGATGTAAGTCAGGCTCTATGGAAACCCCAACTATGGATATCCAAGGGGATGTCCTCAGCATGAGTGTCTGGAGACAAGCATCTACCAAAAGTCTCGACACATGAGCAGAGGCACAGGAGAGATACACAGTGACAGTGGGAGTGACGATTCAGATCCGGATCATGGAGCAGCCCTGGGTGCCTTGCTGCATCCTGAAGTTCTGTATGGCAAGAGGTGGCACTTTGAGAGCATGAAAAGAGTGGACAAGGTGATAAAAGGACACTTGTGCAGAGAAATGCCACCAAATTAATTTAAAGGACTGTAGACAGGCAGCAGAGCATGAGTTTATTGGTGTGTAGACTTGAGTTTGGAAGTTATGAGATTAGTCAAGCTAGTTAGACTCTTAGAAACTCCTTGTACTTGTCCAAAAAAAAAAAAAAGGTTATAAATGGATGGCTCATTCAGTTTTGTGTTAGGGTGATCTATAAGAATTTTAAAGAAATTAAAAATTTGAGAAAGAGTAAAAAATAAATTAGCTTGAAGAAGAGTTTTAGAACATGAAAGTTACAAAGAAAAAGGAAAGGCTTCCTGATTATAATAATATATGTTTCCGGGATCCCTGGGGGACACAGCGGTTTAGCGCCTGCCTTTGGCCCAGGGCGCAATCCTGGAGACCTGGGATCGAGTCCCACGTCGGGCTCCCGGTGCATGGAGCCTGCTTCTCCTTCTGCCTGTGTCTCTGCCTCTCTCTCTCTCTCTCTCTCTCTCTGTGACTATCATAAATAAATAAAAATGTAAAAAATAATAATAATGTATGTTTCCCCAAAAATCTTTCATGTTATATAGCTGATTAAGATAGTTAAAAGTCCTTCTCTCTTTTAATTTAGTTTTTAGTAATACTTTTTTTTTAAAGATTTATTTATTATTTATTTAACAGAGAAAGAGAGAGAGCACAAGTGGAGGGGAGGGGCAGAGGGAGAGGGAGAAAGAGAATCCTCAAGCAAACTCCTGGCTGAGCACAGAGCCCTACCCAGGACTCGATCCAAGGACCCTAATATCATAACCTGAGCCAAAATTAAGAATAGGATGCTTAACTGAATAAGCCGCCCAGGTGCCCCTCTAGTAATTCTTTATATTTATGAAGTTTGTTCGGTTTTCTACACATTTATGACTCATACATATTGTATGAATCCTATTTATACAAGAAAAGTTAACATTTATAAATATATCATAGTGTTCAAAAATACAGATCTTTAATCAGAAGTGTGGTGCAGGGGAAAAGTTTAAAATACCCTTTTATTATAAAAGTATTGATTTGGAATTATAAAGTATAAATACAAATAAAGATACCTCTAATCCCATCTTCCAGAAATGACCACAGATAACATTTTGATGTATAGAACCTTCCAATGTATACACAAATCACATACACAAAATTGTGATTACACTACTTGGCTTTTTCACCTATCTATGATGCCAACATTTACCCTTGTTATTTAATAATTTTCTACATCATGATTTTTCATAGCTGTGTAGTAAACCATTGTATGACTATACTTATCATTGTCTTATTGTTGGACTTTTAGATTATTTCTTGTATTCAATGTGAATAACAGGCTGATGAAACACAATGTGGTCAAGATTAACAGGAGTGGCCCCTCCAGGGCCAGTTCTAAGTGGTTTTGGATATGTCATTTCACCTGAGTTCCAGTTTTCTCACTTAGAACATGGTCAGGCTGAACATAGATGCTAGCAATTCCAAGATGTGAGAGCACTTTGGTGAGGAAGGTTTTAGGTTGGGCCCTGGGGTGGAGAACTCTCAACAATGGAAGAGTAGGGGATCCCTGGGTGGCTCAGCGGTTTAGCGCCTGCCTTTGGCCCAGGGCGCGGTCCTGGAGACCCGGGATCGAGTCCCACGTCAGGCTCCCGATGCATGGAGCCTGCTTCTCCCTCTGCCTGTGTCTCTGCCTCTCTCTCTCTCTCTCTCTCTCTCTCTCTCTCTGTGACTATCATAAATAAATAAAAATTAAAAAAAAAATAATGGAAAAGTAGCATAAGGGTCTACACTTTGAGGGTTGTTTGCAGAACTAAAACAGCAACAAGTGAGCAGTGGCATTGGGAAAAGTGAGAAAGCACTGGAATATCCCTACTTCGGCCAGCCGTTTCCTCTGAGAACTAAAGAGGACTGCCAGCCAGCCATGCCATCCCTTCTAGGTTCCAAAGATGCATGGGTCTGTTGGACAATGATGCTTATAGGTGTGCTTGAGCATTTTACACTGTTTGCATTTGTGCCTATTTTCAGCTTCATAAGCAAGGTTTTGAAAAACACGGTCTAAAAATACACATTAAAGATAACTCATTTAATATAAGTCCTTTTGTTGTTTAATGAAGCTGAAGACTGGAAGAGAAAGGAGAGTAGGAAAGTAGAAAAGCTTTGTCAAATAAATAGATCCACTCATTCTCTCATTTCACAAATATTTATTGAACATCTACTATGCTCCAGTCCCAGTTCCCAGAGATGGAGAGATATAGGTAGGGAACAAAACAGACGAAGCCCTCGACCTCTTGAGCTTCCGTTCTAGGAGAGAGACAGACAACATATACACAGAGGACATTATGCTGTTACAGTATGTCAGATGAGGCTCATTGCTAAGTAGGGAAAGGAACTGGGGCAACAAAAATAGGAAATGTGAGAACTAGAAGGAAGTTGCTATTTCACATCAAGGCCACAGCAACATCCACTCTGTTACTGTGCCTCTGAAGAGACACCTGACATATGTAACAGACCAAGCCACTCAGACCTCTGGGAGAAAGCTGATTCCAGGCAAAGTCAATAGCAAGGAATCTTTTGTGGTAGGAGGGTATGTGGTGTGTTCTGTTGCCACCAATGAGTAGAACAAACAGAACAAGGAGAAAAGTAATAAAAAATGAAGTCAGATGGTGACTACACTTAATGTAGTGCTCAGTGGGTCATGTATTTTTGAATCAATATGTTGTACACCTGAAAATAATACAATATTGCATGTCAATTAAACAATAAAAACAATTCATCAAATTTACACTTAAAAAAACAAGAAAACTGAAGTCAGAGAGACAGTAGAGTGGCTGATCCTACAGGCCCCTATCAGGAACATGGCATTTATTCTGAGTCAGAGGGAAGCACTTTGAGGATTTGGGATAGAGAAGTTACATGATCTGGTAATTTAGGTTTTAAGTGATCTTTTGGGATGCTTTGTTGAAAATAGGCATGATGAATATGGAAGGGCAAGGGGGGCAAAAGCTGGGGAGAAGAAGTTAAAATGCTATGCTGGTGATTCAGAGAAGTATGATATTGTTCACACTAGGGTAAAAGTATGGGAGAGTGGGACTGATCCTTGGTGCTTTTCAATGTACAGCCAAAAAGGTATACAGGGTGCAAGATGAGAGGGGAATCAAGCATAGCAGCAAGGATTATTTTGGCCTGAGGGACTAAAAGAATGGAACTGCCATCCACTGAGAAGAGAAAGATTTGGGGAACAGAAGGCTTGGGAAGAAGAATTTGGAGTTCAGGTTTGAATATATTTGGTTTTAGATGCCCACTAGAGGCATAAGCAAAGAGTTCACAGAGAGAGCTGGATATTAGCCTGGAGTTTAGGGGACAGGTCTGAGCTACAGATAGAAACTTGGAGGTCATAATCATAAAATGAATTCCCTAAATATCGTCACCCATACCATAAAAACATGTTTTAATATTACAAGAATATATGGAAAAATTCAATTAGGTCAGAAAATTATTAATATGGTTTAATGGTTGAGTCATTCTGCAAGTAAAGTTACTCTGATGATTAGTTTAAATCAATCCGTACAACTTAGACAAAATTCCACTTTAAAACAATGTCTTTTATTGCTTTAGACGACTACTCTAGCTTATGAAAAACATTGCTCTACAGTTCTCCCTCTACACAAAGCAGCTATTGACTTAAATGAAATTTGTATCAGGTTTCACAAGCAACCATTACATTTTCTAGCCAGAGTGATCTTAATGACCTCATTTAATGTAGAACTTCATTTTACAGAAAAAGGGGGAGAAAGTTCAAAAACAAAGTCATTCAGCTTGTATACTTATTATTTACTTAATACAACAAATATTTACTGAGTGCTAGGTGCTGGTGATGCTCAACAATTAAAGATTCTATCTCATGGAATTTATAGTCTCTTTGGGGGAGCTGGAAAACAAACAAACATGCAAATCTATAATATGACACACAAATGAAAACTGCCATGAAGAAAAATGAATCATGATAAAGGTAGAGTGATATGCAATTTATTATCCAAATTGGGACATATTTTACGGGAAAAGCAGTTGAAAACTAGGTGGAATGCCAGGATGGCAGATATAAGCTGGAATGTCCAGCCTGGGCAATGAAAATATGAGTCACCCAGAAAAACAGGATTGGGGGTGCAGAAGGGGTGAGTCAGGTTTATTTCAAATACAATAGTCAAGGGTCAAGTGATAAGGTGACATTTAAGGAGAGACCTGAAAACAGTGAAGGAGAAAGACATGGATGTGTTTGGAGTAGACTGTTGCAGGCAAAGGAAACAATGAAAAGTCTCTGGAAGAGAGAGGCTTCTGGATAAACAGCAAGGGGATCACTGTAGTTGCTAGAGAGGGAACAGGAAAAAGAATTGTAGGTGGTGAGGCAGGATGATGTGGACATTTTTAGTTATTAAAATAATTTTGGTGTTTATTATGTTTCATAGAAGAAGCCTTGTTGGTTATGAAATCGGGAGTAACATCGAATTTTCGTTTTAATAATAGTAATCTTGCTGCTCTATCAACAATAGATTGAAGTGGGGACAGGAAATCAAAAATAATCCATTTACAATGCCAGCAAGAAAAATTACCTCGTAGCAAATTTAACATGAGCCACACAAGGCTTTTACCTGAATATTTGACTGCTAAAATTGAAGAAGATCTAAATAAATGGAGAAATACATCATATTCATAGGTTAGAAGGCTCAAATTGTAAAAATGTCAATTTCTTCAAAATTCTATAGGTTCAATCCATTTCTAATCAAAACTCAAGCGTGTTATTTTTTAGTTCTGATATTAACACAGAAATGCCAATGACAGAATGATTTTTAAGATGCTTTAAATAGAACAAATTTGGAAGATTTATATTACTTTAAGAATTACTATAAATCCATAATTATTGATGTGGAAAATAGAAAAGCAGATAATTAATTAAAATAGGAAGCCCAGAAATACATATGTAATGAAATGTGATATTTATTTTTATAAGGGCATCAGGGAAATTTATCTTTTTAAAGATTTTCTCCATTAGTTTATTTATTTATCAGAGAGAAGGAGAGTGAGAGAGCACAAGAAGGCAGAGTGGCAGGGAACCTGGACTCAGGGCTTAATCACAGGACCTGGAGATCAGGACCTGACCTGAAGGCAAATGCTTAACCAATTAAGCCACCCAGGTGCCCCGACACCAGTGAAATTTAATGTGGAAAAAGATTACATGTATTTTTCAACATATAACACCAGAACTGGATATCTTCAGGGAAGAAAATGCAATCTGACAAAAATCTCACTCCATATATAACAATTAACTCAAGATAGCATGCAGATCTAAACATAAAGAAATCTTGCCATTTGCAACATGGGTGGATCTAGAAGGGTATAATGCTAAGTGAAATAAGTCAGTCAGAAAAAGACAGATACCATATGATTTCACTTATATGTAGAATTTAAAAACAACAACAACAAATGAACAAAGAAAAAAAGAGACAAACAAAAAAACAGACTCAACTATAGAAAACAAACTGGTTACCAGAGAGGAGGTGGATAGGGGGATGGGAAAATAAGTGAAGAAGACTAAGAGTATACTTGCCATGGTGAGGACTGAGTAATATATGGAATTGTTGAATCACTACATTGCATACCTAATATAAACTCTATTTTAACTATACTGGAATTAAAATTTTTAAACTCAATCTCAAAAGCTCATTAAAAAATATTGAAGAATATATCTACAAACCGGGGCTATTCAAAGATATCCCAGAACACACAAAACCATAACAAAATTTTGGTGAACTGAATTTTGTTAAAAACTTCTGTTCAAAATAGTTATTATTTAGAAAATTAAAAACCCAAACCTCAACGGAACAAAATCATTGCAACATATTTATGCAACAGATAATTTGTATTTACAATATAGAATTTCTAAAGTTCAATAGCAAAAAGATAAAAAGGTGGCACAAAACTTGGACATTCACAAAATAGGATCTTATGAATGGCCCATAAGCATAGTCATTAGGGTAATATAAATTAAAACCCAAAGAGATATAATGGGTAGGTACAGATCTACTGTGATGCTGAAATTTTAAAATACAACTAATAACATATTGTATTATTCCATGTCATCCTAGTTAAACTGAGGGCCACATTTCCCAGAATTTCTTTTCTTTTTTTTTTAGATTCAGCTAAAAGAGGAACTTGTGTACAGTTTAAAGCATATAAGAAAACAGTGGCCATTACCCTCATTACTCTCTATCCATGTCAGATTTAGCGTCAAATGGATGCATCCACTGGGTCACATATGATCTCATTTTGTCTAGTTGTTTAACTCTCCTTCCAGGCTGATCAAAACCAGCCCCAGTTCTACCATCAATGCTTGAAAAAAAAAAGAAAGAAAAAAAAAAAGAAAAAATGCTTGGCTGTGGACCCACAAAGATGGTAGCTACACAAAGGAACAATTTTCCATAAATCTTACCATTAACTTCAAGCTCTTCTTGAGCCTTCTGCAACAGCTGGGTATGCTCAGTTTCTCAGATTTCCGGCAAGCTCTAACTTACCTACCTGTAGCGGTACTTAAGGTAGATTCATTAGTAACTCTTTCTGATCCTACAACATCTTTCCATTTACTTCATCTGCCCTCACCTTGTATAAGGTCTAATTCCTAGAAGAAATCCCTCATTCCAGGAATACTCATGTTAGCTCTGCTTCCCTGACTAACCCTTGACAGCTATAGTTGTTGGCACTTCATGTGCACTTGGGTCTGATTTAGATAGCTAGATCCTAAACTCTGAGCCACATGTCATTATTGAAATAAAACTTTTGGGATTTTTAGAATAAGAGTGATTATATTTTTCATGTGAAGAGGCTACAAATGATTTGTGGTCAGAGAGAAGATTGTGGAAGATTGCAAAAAGGTCTCAAATCCTTCTTAACCCTGTAGCAATACTTTTTTCCAATGTGACTTTTCAGACTTTCCATTAAAAGTGGAGTCTATTTCTCCAACCCTTAAAGATGTTCTTGGCCATGACTTTCTGTGGCTGCTGAGATATTAGCAAACATCAACCAAGCAGAGGATTGGAAAATAAAAAATGTTGGAGCTTATCTTCTTTTTTGGCTTTGTAAACCAGTTGCCACGTGGATGCGTCCTGGCTCGTTTCTGAAACATCCATGACCAAGTCATGCCCTTTATCCCAGTTGACCATGAGGTAACCATAAAATATATAAGTGAGGTTATCCGAGGCCATCAAAGTCCAATAAGCTAGCTCAAATCAGTGTTGTTTAATGGTTCTAAATTACATAGACATTTGTTATGAAGCAAAACAAAAACTAATACGAATACTAAATACTAAATACTAAATGCTGACAAAGCAACTGCAAATTTAAGTCACTGATGATGGGAAATGACTCTGGAAAACTATTTGGCAGTTTCTTATAAAGTTAAACTCACACCTACCTCAACATCCAGCAATTCCAGTTTTAGGTATTTACCTAAGAGAAATGAAAACACATCTTCACACAGAGATTTGTACAAGAAAGTTATAGCTGCTTTATGCATGATTTTGACAGTTGGAAATAACCTAAATGTCTATCAGGAAGAGAATAAACAAAATTTGATATATACAGTAATACCATTCAGGATTAAAAAGGATTGTACTACAGATAAATACATGGATAAATTATTTTTTAAAAACACAATAGGTTTAGGAATTAAACTAGATATAACAGTGGTTACTATGTAATTTCATGTACATAAAATATAGGAGAAATATATAAGAAAAGAAGAGCAAAGGAGTAACAGTGTGTGCAAAGGTGTGATTATAATGACAAATCATGGAATCTAAGCTGGATGTGGAGAGAAACTGAAGACACAAGGAGCTGATAGTAAACTTCAGGAGGATTGTAAAGTATAGGTCCTGGAAGGGTTAAAATGAGACAGAAAGAAAGGTTTTGGTACAGGGTTCAAATGCTTGAAACTGTCATCTTAGTTCTTGTGTTCTGTCTACAATTTTTTCTCTTTTCTCTCTCCAGTATTTCTGCCATGGTTGATGTTCTAGCTAAATATCAGTTAACTTCAGAGACCTTTGTGGGCAAAGCAGGCAAAGATACCACAACCTAGAAAAAAAAATGATTCACTTTGGAACTCAGAAAAGTATAATAAAATAGTTTCTAGAATGGATAGGGAAAAAATACACAATTACTAGAAGCACAATTATCAAGAATAATGATAAAACAATTTTAGTTAAAAAAAAAACTTTTCACTCCTTAAATAGACTCTTATACATATAGGATTACTTGATTCTGAAGAATAGTCCTTCAAGGTAAACAGGGCAAAGATGGTTATTACTTTTTTCCTGATTCAGATACTGAGGGGGGGCGGGGGGAGTGTGTTGGCCACTGGCTTAAAGTCATACAGCTAGTAGCTTTTCCTCAAAGTCATCCCAGAAGACAGGTCAAGCTCCAAGTGCACTGTGTTTCTTAGCAGACTATATTGGAAAATGTGTTTTGTCAACCCACAAAAGCAAATACTGACATTTAACTCAAGTCTGGGATCTGAAGTAAAATCTAACAACCTAAAAGGGACAAACTATAAACCCAGTTTTATATCACTGATTCATTCTGATCAAATTCAGATAAGAGACTCAGAAACTAAACTCAAAAATTAACACATAGAGATTTCTATTCACAGTTCACTAAATCTGAAATTTTCTTTTAGGATAACTAGGTCGATTGTCTCTTGAGGTAGTTCGCTTTTGTTTTGTTTTATGTTAATCTCTTTTAAAAACATATCAAAGACAAAATCAAAGTTCAATCTAAAATTTCTTAACATCCTTTCTGCTCTCATCTTACTAAAAACAAACAAGGGAACAATCTTAACTAAGGTAGAGTTCTGAGTAAAAGCCTTGTCTCCATGCTTGAACTTTAGAGAAGAGGTAGCATTTTTGAGTGTTAAGTTGGAGGCACTTAGAGGTCTTTCCCATACTTTTTGTTCAGGTCGCAGTAGAATATAAATTTGTTTTTTTGTTTTTTTTTAAGATTTTATTTATTAATTCATGAGAGACACAGAAAGACGCAGAGACATAAGCAGAGGGAGAAGCAGGCTCCCTGCCGGGAGCTTGATGCGGGACTCAATCCCAGGACCCTGGGATCACTCCCTGAGCCAAAGGGAGACACTCAACCACTGAGCCACCCAGGTGCCCTTAAATTTGTTTTTAGAAAAGAGATCAGGTCTGAAGGTAATCCAGTGAGTTGCTAAAACTCCCTTGAGGAAGTTCTGAGGAGACCATTGGATTGTAGACACAATTGTTGATATAGGTAAAATTTACTAATCTTTTCACTATACCACCTGTAAACATAAGTTTTAACACAACTTCACATACATCCTTATGCGAGTGATCACTTTATCTATTGCTGCATAACAAACCAGCCAAAAGGTAATACTCTGAAACAACTATTTTATCACTCCTCTAGTTCTCTTTGTTGACCGAGATCGCCCAGGTGGTTCTGGTCATGTGATGTCACTTGGGGCCACAGTTTTTGGGTGTCTCTATTGAGCTGAAGCATCCAAATGGCTCACTCAGTTGATGCTTGCTGGAGGCTGGGAGCTCGGCGGTTCAGATTGACCACAGCATGTCACATGGCCCTTCCTGTGGCTTGGGCCTTTCCCAAGATGGCGGTTAGGTTCTGAGAAGCAGAATTTCAGAAGTCAGTATGCCCAGATGTCAGATGCACAAGCTGCCTGTCAGTCCTCAAAGGGTTAGAACTAGCATGGTGTCACTTTACCATAATCTACTGCTTAAGCAGTCACAGGGCCAGACTAGATTGAGGCCAGGGAAAAAGTAAACTCTACTTCTCCAAGGAGAGAGTTATAAAGAAACTGTGACCATCTTTACTCCATCAAATCTCTTCTCAAGAAATAAGTATATGGATTACATAAAAGTTTATTTTTTTATTTTTATTTTTTAAAGATTGTATTTATTCATGAAAGACACAGAGAGAGAGGCAGAGACATGGGCAGATGGAGAAGCAGGCTCGCCGCGAGGAACCCGATGCAGGATTTGATCCCAGGATCCAGGGACCACGACCTGAGCTAAAGGCAGACACTCAATCACTGAGCCACCCAGGTACCCCTAAAAGGTTTTTTTTTTAATACATTTTATATGTCTCTCATCTCTGCAATGTTTATCTCAATGATTATGGGAGCTATGTGGCAAATAATGCTATGGTCATGATCAGATTGCAGTCTGAATTCTGCGCTTTTCTTTATTGGGCATTGTTTACTTCTTTCTGTTGGGTACAACTTTAAAGCTAAAGCTTTAGCAACCATACTTGTTCCTTCGTGATAGGCACTTTTTTTCCCATTTACTTATGTGAAATTGAGGTCAGAGCTGCCAGAATGTCTTTCAGATCGTGAAGCAGTATCCTTCTATCACCAGGTCACGGTTCCCATCTCCAATCATCAGCTACATCCCACACAGAGCAATACATGTGAACCTGCATGACCTCTTTCATTATTTATTCCCAATTTCTAGCCTCTGCATGGTAAAATTATAACTGAGTGGGAAGCAATCTCTGTTCAGTTGAAGAATCTGTTGAAATCATTCAAGTGGCTTGCCCATAGCAACGGAAAGAAGCCACAATGTCATCCTTGCAATTTAATAGTGAGCTCTTCAAATTGCACAGATTCTTCTTTGTTTTTCATAATGATGAGCAGTTCAAGTGTCAGAACAGGTGTGTTTTTATATACACTCAATATACAAAGTTCTAAGTTACAATTTTAATTTGAGATTTAGTGTTTTCCCTTTCATTAACATTTAGCTCTTCTAGGAAAATTCATTTTTTAAATGTCCCATCAAACTTGTTAATGTGTTTAGCACACGAGAATTTTTTGGAAGTTGATTACTCACTCAATCTCTCTACTTGTTAGAAGTCTATGCAGATTGATTTATGCAGCTGTCTTTAAAATCAGAAAAAAATGAATTTCAAACAAGAAATCTATCTATATACTTTTACATTTATCTAGGAAGTTAGTTATCTTTATTAATGCCCTTTATTTCTTCATGTGGATTTGTATTACTCGGTATGTCTTTTTGTTTTCACCTCAATGGCTCTAGCAAACAAATGACTGGCACCTGTTATAGGATAGGCCTGCTAGTGACAAACTCTTGCAGTTTTATTTATCTGGGAATGTGTAAATTTCTCCTTCATTTTTGGAGGGTAATCTTGTCAGATGTAGCATTCTTGATTGAAAGTTTTTCCTTTTAATACTTTGATATGCCATCCCATTATATTCTGGCATCCATAGTTCCTAAAAAGAAACCATCATTAATCTTACTAAAGGTTCCTTGTAAGTGAGATTACTTTTCTATTGCTGCTTTCAAGATTTTCTTTTTTTTTTTTTTTTTTTTTTTTTTTTGCTTTCAAGATTTTCTAACCAAAGTTAATTTTCACGGTTTCAAAAAAAGCAAATTCTCATAGTTTTAGCAGTTTTTTGTTCCTTTTAGGAGGGGCAGAACTTTAGAGTTCCTTACTGAGCTGCTTTTGCTGACTACACTTTTTCAAAATTAGTATTTAGTATTTCACAAATTATCACTGATAGGATAATGTCTAAATTCCTTAGTATGGCAGAAAAGAAAGAAAAAAAAAAGAAAAAAATGCTTTGCTCCTTACTCCTCCCCATTGCCCCATGGACCACCATCCCTTTACTACTCCATCTTGTGTATTCCTCAGATGTTCCACTCTTTCTGCCTCTCTGTGCTGATGGAGTGCTATTGCCTGGAATTTTAATTCTTCCCTTCTCCTCCACTACTCACACCTATGTGATGTCTCCCACAAAAGGCTTTTTACCCACACAGGATAGTTTACATACCCTTCTTGGATATCCAGACAGGTTCATACCTCTATCGTGTACCTGCCCCATGGGATAAAGATTAAATACATTAGCACATAGAAAGTGTATATAAATAATTGCATACATATATATTATTGTATTGTATTCACACTGAATAATAATTATTGGTTTACTTGTCTACCCACACTAAGCAGTTAGAACAAGGGACAAGACTTTGTTATTTCTTGGTATTCTAGTTCCTAGCACTGTGTTCGACACAAACTTTTTCATATATTTTAACTGTTTTTCACATTTTAATATTCTTGAAATCAAAATGTACCTTATAATTTATGAAGTCTTACAAATACTATCTGTCAGACAGGAGATACAAAGTGATTGTCATTTCCCATAAGAGCGCATGGTCACAATCACCCATGAGTTACTCATTCATATCAAAATTGCATAGATCATTGCTACTAAGTATGCTGAATTTAACCTCTATTTAATATGGCTTCAAAAGGGTTATAGCATAATTTGCTTTGAAATAAAAGATTACAAAAGAAAAAAAAAGAAATGAAAGATTATTATGTGTGCAAAAAATACCTTGTGGAAACAACAGAGCATAAGATTGATATTGATGGAACAGTATTTGTCATATGAGAAATAACAATTCCTTTTTTCCTTATTTTTCTTTTCTCTTTATTATTGTATCTAAGAAAGGAAGCACTCATAAAGAGTTGAAACTGTGTTGTATCTTGTTACTGAAATACATTTTTTTAAAGATTGGTTATATAACTGAAGCCTCAGAATAGTAGAAATTCCAGTTGAAGCTGGTGCAATCAACTTTTGAAGACTTATCAATAAGACATCAAACATCAATTTATCAGAAACATTGTTATCCTAAACTTTTATTCACGTGCAATTTGGTAGAGGGTAATATGGTATAATGTGTATATTATGGTGTGATTCGCAAAGTTAAATCTTTTTAGCAGAACATCGAACAGTGATGTGTTTTATGTCTCACATTTGATGAGATACTATAATGGCTACAACTATTTTACAACAATTGCGATAGCTATAATCATTTACTGGATTGGTAAATGAGTGAGTTAATCAGAATTGGCTGCTACATACTGAGTCATCTTTGACAAATGTCTCAATCCATTTGAGTCTTTGCCTTCTTACTTGTAAGGATGCTTGATGTTACAGATCTTACTAACCCCTAAGGATTAAATACACAAATGCACACACTTAAAATTATAATAGTGCCTGCCCTGCAGTAAGTGCTGAGTGTTTGCTTCCTTCCTCCTGACAATGCAGTAAGCCTCCATGGTGAAATCATGCCTGAGTGACATTTACTGGTTTATCCACCAGTGGTGAGTTATTGATTTATGTATCTAGCTGTATAGTTTTTAAATGAAGTAAAATTTAGCTGACATCTGAGAGAATAATTAAGAGCTGTATCACACAGATAAAAGGGGAAGACACTTCATTCTTATTTAGTCATTTGAAACTGTCTTCTAAATTTTTTAGAAGCAGGAAATTGTTTTCATCTTTCTAGTGTGGTTTGGATAGTCAGGAGTTGGACATGGCACTAACTATTTTTACTTGTTTATTGCTTTTCCACCATGAGGACGGGGCTCGGCGTTGTTTGTCCCACCTGCACAAGAACTGACAGAAAACACCAAGCGTCTTTTCAGAGCAGAGGAAACAATTTTTGCTGCATAGAGCAGTAAGTTAGCATTTCAGTAACAGGATCATAATCTAGAAAGCAGTTATTAGAGTCTGTGTCTCTTAAAGGATTTCTTGGAGAAAAAAAAAGTATGTAGAGTCACCGGCATTAGAAAACTCATCTTAAGGAAACATTATTAAGAGCAGGTTAAATAATCTTTTCAGGTGTTCAGCACAATTTATGGCACATAGTCACAATGACAACCACCATCTCAGCTGAGCCTTCATTGCTAAATCAAGGACGTACATTGTGCATGAAAGGTTTACTTCTACCGCCAAGTGGACTCTAGTTGCTTTAGAATTAAATTCTCAAAGGACTTTGGATAATTTACGAAATTGCCATGTTTCTATATAAAAGATATGCACCTTTTCTATATCCATGTTTTATCTGATAATGAAAGGAATACCACAGTACCATTCTGTTTCTAAGCTGGACTTTCCAGTAGTTTCATTTTTACTAAAATTGCTGCAATGAACATCTTTACAACATAAATCACATTTACAAATGTTTAGGCATATCTGTAGAGTAAATGTATGTGTGTAAATGTGATGCAAAATGACACTTAAAGTTTTCAGTTACTGTCCATTTGACCTTCATATAATTTTTGTCAAGTTCTACCCTCTTCATTATTCTATTTTACTACACTCTAATCGTTTTAGTAAATACATTTTTGGCCAACCTAATAGATGAAAAGTGGTATCTCACTGTGGTTTTGAATTTGCATTTTTGTGAGTGTGTTTGAGCATCTTTTCATCTCTTTAATAATCACTTGTATTTCCTGAATTTTCAGTGAACTGTTTCTGCTTATTCTTTGCTCATTTTTCTACTTGGCTGCTGGGCTTTTTTTGACATGTAAGAGCTCTTTATAAATCAAGGGCAATGGTGGTTTAACTATAATATGGGTTACTTTTTCAAAAAAGAAAAAAATGTGGGCTACTTTTCCAGGATTATCTTTTTAGTTTATGTATGGTGAGTTTTGGCAATGTATTTATTTTCTGTAGTTGAATACATCAGTTTATGGTCCTTGTGTCATCCTTAGAAAGGTTTCTCCAGTTTCAAGATATTTTTAAAACCCCACATTTTACCTTAGTAATTATTAAATTTAAATGGTTAACATATCTGAAATTAATTTGAATAAATAATAAAGAGGCAGGGAGTCAACATTTCCCCTATATGACCACTCACTTCTCCCAACATGCTTTATTAAAATAATCATAATTTGTTTGCTAATTTGAAATAGCCCCTCTTGAGACAGAACATGAGAGACTCCTAACTCTGGGAAATGAACAAGGGGTGGTGGAAAGGGAGGTGGGCGGGGGTGGGGGTGACTGGGTGACGGGCACTAAGGGAGACACTTGATGGGATGAACACTGGGTGTAATGCTATATGTTGGCAAATTGAACTCCAATTAAAAAAATGAAATAGCCCCTCTTCATATTCTATACTTCCAAGTGCTCTCGCATTCATTTCTGGACTTTTTGACTCTTTGATCTGTCCAGCTATTCTTAAACTAATACCAAATTGTTTTACATTTAGAGGTATACAGAATACTTATTTCAGCAGGATGTTGAAGGAAGTGGCTTATTTCAGCAGGATGTTTCTAGGAGGACTTGATTAGGAATAAAATTTCATCAGTATGATGACTACATAACCATCACAGAAGTAACTTTTTGGTATACAGAAGCAAATAGAAAACTGCATCAAAAATTTAATGGTCATGGTTATTAAAATATTTTAGCAGTCAAATTTAGAAGTCTAACATAGAAGTGTATATAGATTCCTTGTCAAGGTCAGTATTTTCCCGAGGGTTAAATGATAAAATGCTATCATGGCAAACATCGCATTAGAAATAGATGCACTCTTTGGCATTTTCATTGGTTACTCCATTAACAGGTTCCAGCAAACTAATTACATTCTGTGCAAGCAGTCATAGATGATCAACAGAACTTACATTACTTAATAATAAAATATTTTTTGTAGTTTTTATTCAAATTTCCTTTTACATGCAACAGCTTCTGTTCTACATGTTTAAACATCTAGGTGCAGAACAGACAGTTCCCAAATGAAGAGTGTTAACAAAATACTAAACTTTTCATGGTCTCCAATATACTTTTCCTGTTGTCAATGACAATTTATGTCACTTTTCTTTATAGCTTTCCATTCTTTATCTAAACATATCTTCATTCCCTTTCACTGCGTTGATTTCAGAGTGAGACTAGAAATTTCTCTGCAATTATGTAAAACAAGCATTATTGAATTTATTATTAATCTGTCATGCTGTCAAACTTACTATTCCTGCATGTCCAAATGCCTGAAATGTAAAACTCAAAAGGGTACACTTAACATCACTAATATTAAAAAAATTTTTTGAACAGCAAAATGTAATATAGGAAAAATATTTTTCAGTAGCAACTTCTCAAATGAATTTTCACTACAGTTCATAACTTGGAAAATCTAGAAAAATCTCCTCTTCATCTATTAAAAATTGTTGGAAAGCCATAGCAATCTTCTCAGTGACATTGCTCATTAAATTCTGAGTTTCCATGGACCACCCCCCCCAAAAAAAAACCTAGAAAATTATTTCATTAGAACACCCTAACCAAGTCTTTTGTTTTGAAGTTTAAGCAATGAAAGGAAATCTGTTTTGATCATTTTGTTTTACTCTGAGACTTATTGTTTTCTTATTGTTACTTAGATTCAACATAATGTCTGGCTTGAGGATAATCTAACACAGATGTTGTTGTACGTGATTTTGAAGTTTTTGTCACCTTGGTTACTCAAGAAGAAAAATTAACATTCTTGTTTTAATTTTTCTTAACCAGATTTAAAGATTTCCCAAGAGGACCTTTTTCTTGAAGGATCCTTGTCCTAAAGGGAATCAAACAACTAAGCTGCAATGCAACTCTTAAAGGACAGTTTATTAGTGTTATGAACACTTACCACTTGGTTAAACAATTCTGCAATGATCAGAAGTCTATAGTTGAGAAATCTCTTCTATGTTCTTGGGTCCAAAGAAACTGTGAGACAAAATAGGCTTCAAATAACATTAAGTTTCTGTAGCTTTAAGAAAAGATGTAGGATAGATAACCACATAGAGTGTTTGCAAAGTCTTGACCATGGTCTTGATACTCCAGAAAGTTTTCACTATTTAATCACTCAGCCCACATAGGACCATAAGAGAGGAGGCTAAGTGAACCTGCTCCATTTTATCTCAGAAAGCCATTCAGTCTTGATCCCTACCTAGTCATGCAGCCCTCTCCAGAGTTACTTTACTAGACTCCATCCTTCCCTGTGGCTGCTTGATCAATACTGGTTACTCTTTATGAAGAATATTGACAATTAAGTCTAGTTCCTTGGTCTCCTAGATGATCCTGTTTGATTCTGATTTATCTTGGATCCAGTATATAGGCACACATTCTAATAATTCTTTGAGTTAGTGTTTCAAGGAGGATTTGATCAAAAGTAAAATTATCAGGCATCATCAAGGCTGGACAAAAAGCTAATAAACATGCAGTTAACACTTTCTTTCCAATAATCTGCTCAGTTTTATGCTTAATTTGTATAAACATTAATAATGTTTTTGCCTTATATTACATTTGTTTCAATTCTCATTACTTTAAAAAGGACACGACCCTGTTACCTAAATATATCCTCTTAATATTGGTATTAACTGTCAATCTAATTCTATAAAGATATTTATTAATAATTGTTTTTCCACCTAAAATTGTTTACATCATCACTAATTATGAGATGTTTAAACAAGATAAAATGAAGCTCGTGCATGCTAAAGAGGGAAGCTAAACGAAAATCACAAAAAAATCCTTAATTGTTAAATAACTTAAGTTTTACTAATAACCAGTGATGGCTTGCAGAGAATATAATTAAGTTGCTGGAACCCACAGAAGAAGTATCCAAACTAATATGCTGGAGAGTGTCTGTATTTCATACATGATATTTACCAATCATTTAATCTTTTAACTTAGGGAAATACTGTTTTTCAAAATAATATAGTAGTCTCAATTTTTATTGCATCTTAGGTATTTTGGATCCTCACCGATGGTAGTATTTTCCTTGGATGTTAACTTTGGGGCACAATGGATAAACTTTTTTTTAAAAAATCACATTCAGAAAACAGCCACTTATCCCAATTTTTGCAAGCAAAATTTTTATAAAATTATTTTACAGCATTTACAGAATTACGTTGTCCTTTTAATTTGCTTTCATGCCAAATTTCATTAATAGCTTTCCTAACAGTCTTAATGGTGAACAACTTTATAAACTCCTACTAGGCATCTTATCTTGATCTTTATTGTGCTGTTGATTTCATTTGCTAATTAGTTATGTGCGGTTTTTGCATTGTTATAAGATTGGGGACTAGTTTGCTATTTTCCTTGTCAGATTTCAGTAAAAATATCATGCTGACTTCCTTTATTATGTGTTTAAATCCTAGAAAAACTTTATGGTTTGGTCATTTTTATTAAAAAGGGCTCTTTTTTCCCCCCAGCAAATAGCATTTCTTTTCTGGTGAAGAATTTCAAAGTTTATGTAATTATCAACTCAACAATGGTGTGTTGTTTTGTTCTCTGATAGTAAGCCTGAGATGATAATGAGACACCAGCTAGATTGAGGTCATGGAATTCACAGAGTTTGCTTCTCTTTTCCCTCATTATGGAAAGTCCACTCCCTTCCTACGCCTCTAGCATAGTAATACAAGCTTGTGCAAGGAGGTCAGTGTTCCTTGGAGCCCTTGGGAATCACTTTCTTTGCATCCCCCAAATTACTCACCTCACAGCACTTCTCAAATCCCTAATCACTAATAACCAGTCTTGCTCTGGTTATGGTATGACAGACACTATTCATGAACTGGCTGGGAAGTCACTGTCCTCAGCTGTGCCACTTGAGTAATTAAGTATTTGCAAGCTGACTTTCTTAAAATGAAGACTTTTTGATGCTCCACATTTGAAACCTTTTAAATGGTATCAAGAAGATCAATTCCTTAAATGAGTACCCTATAATCTATTCTAGATCTGGTGTATTTTGTGATGATTGTGGTTATAAAGAGGGCTGAGCTTAGTAACGGTTAGATTTCTGACCACTTATTTCTCAAATATAAAACTTAGATTATTTTTCGCCCTGGGGCAGGTTAAGAAATTCATGTTTTCTTTTGAATTCATTTGCATAGCGTTGAGCAAAGTTTTCAATTAGGATTTTTTAACTTTCTCACGTAAATGTGATTATTTTCTTTTCACCATAAGTTTACCTATTTCATCTCCCTCAAAAAAAACCAAAAACTTCATGATAATTAATAGGCTTTCTAGCAAACAAACTTCTGCTGTGAGCATTAATTTCTTCCTTCACTGGTCTTTCAAATTCTGGTATTGGAGGTTTATTTCATTCACTTGTATTCCTTATTCATTTAGAAGTAAACATTTTGATTTCAGCATTGCTATCTGCAGCTTGGTGGTTTCTATCAATGGTATTCTCATCATAGTGATTTTCCAGACATTCTGTAATTTTAGGTTCAATTTTCTCCTTGGCCTAAAATATGTGTCCAGGTTAGTTTTTCTTTGTTGGCTTGGTTGTGTGCCTTCTGTTAGTTTCTAATTTATTGCTTTGTGATGAATGTTGTCAAATCTATTTTTTTAGAAACTTGAGGTTTCTTTACGACCAATTCAGGTGACTTGTGACTGATTTTTCCATGATTACTGGAAAACAAGATATTATTTCCTTTGGGTAGAGGGAACGTGTATGTGTTTGCAGAGGATCAATCTTATGGTATTTCACATTTGATTGAGGAAAGCCCAACTGAATACTTGTACTACAATTTTCTTCCCCTGACCAAAAGCAGAGCTGATGTTGGGGTGTGTATTCCTTTCCTACAAAGTGTCCCAAACTGAGTGGCTTAAAATAGCAGGAATGTATTGTTTCACAGTTCTAGAGACCAGAACTCTGCAATCAAGTTGTCAGCAGGGCCATTCTCCCTCTGAAATCTGTAGAAGAATTCTTCCTTGACTCTTTCTGGTTCCTGGTAGTTTGCTGACAATCTGTAGTGTTCCCCAACTTGTAGATCCATCACTCCGATCCCCTGTCTTCACATGGCACTCCTCCTGTGTCTTCACAAGGCCATCCTCTTAGGAGGATATCAGTCACATTGCTTAAGGAGCCCCATCCTACTAGTAAGACCTCATCTTAATGAAGTGCACCTACAACCACCACCCTATTTCCAAGCAAGGTCACATTCTGAGGTGCTGGGGGTTAGGACTTCAACAAAGCTTTTGGGGAGACACAATTTGACCCTTAACAGGATGTATCTGCCCTAAATTCCCAATCCTGACCTCTTATATTTTAACAATTGTTTCATTAAATATATATAAATATATATATATCAATAAATATATATATATATATACCTAATATATATATATATATATTGGAAATGTGGTTGTTTATATAGCTGCTCCTCAGTAAAAGTTTTCTAGTTAAGTGTTACTTTTGGTTCCTGTGACTGTCTTTTTTTTTTTTTTTCTGATATTTTTGTATAGATTCTGATCTGGATATAAAGTTGAAACATGGCTAGCAATGTCATTTCTCTTAAAAATACAATTGATCTTGTTGTACAACAAAATTATTTTTAAGAAGCAAATGATCATTTCTGTTAAATAGGACAATGATTTTGAATTCAGTGTAGAAAACCTCATCTCTACTTCAAACTTATTTTTTTAAAGAGGTAATGTTCATTTTCCAATATCTAGGGAATATACTAATGCTGCCTTAGAAATAATAAACTCCAACATTTTAAAGTGACTTCTAAAACTAATGATAGAACAGTTAGCCAACGATGATATATTTTATTTAAAACTTGGGGCTGGTGGGACACCTGGGTGGCTCAGGGGTTGACCATCTGCCTTCAGCTCAGGGTGTGATCCCAGGGTCCTGGGATCGAGTTCTGCATCAAGCTCTCCACAGGGAGTCTACTTCTCCCTCTGCCTATGTCTCTGTCTCTCTCTGTGTCTCTCATGAATAAATAAATAAAATCTTTAAGAAAAAAAAAAAACTTGGGGCTGGTAACAGAATGGAAAGACCTGGTGGGAATTGGCTAAAACTACTCTAAGCAGATTGAGTAGGCAGAGAAGCTCAGAGGTAATTAGACAGACCTGCTTAATTTTCTTATCAAGTTTACCATTAGCCTTGGTCGGAAAAGATAAAAAGGCCTCAAAAATACACTTACAAATATGTCATTTAGTAGAGGTTAAAAGACTCACTCTTTCAGAATATGCAGTTCCAAATATATCACTACCAGAAGAGCCTTTAGAAGTTTCTCCAAATGGTTAAGGGGGAAATAAAGTCTCAGCTTTCCTTCTGTATCTGTTGACTTAATATTATTATGACATCGGGACTTAAAGAAAGCAGAAAACCTTTACTTGTCTCCCTTGAATCCTAAGCACAGGATTTTGGTGCTGACATTTCAATGGTGGTTCATGCCTACACAAGGCCACCACTTTGAGTAAACGGTCAGTTATCACATCAGAGACTGGCACCCACAACTCAAGAGAGTCTTAAGTCATAATGAGTCCAAGAAGTAGGGTACAGGAGTGGATTTCATATACTCTTGATTCAGCTGAGTTTGATTCAGTCTAGAACTATCCTAAAATTTACATGCAAAAAATTCTTCTTGAGGGACTAAGTTGTGAAATGTCTTAAAAGCCTGCTACAGAGAGAAGTATTTGCTCTAAGTTCCCTTTACAGTTAAATAGAAATATATGGTAAGAATACATTTTGGAATATTCTAACATGTGCATTTAAAAATATCAGAGCATAGCATCTTAAGCCTAACATCGATTTAGCATTCAGTCTTCATCTTAAACTGTAACAGGTCTTTAAATGTTTGAACATAAGTTGATTTCTGCTAGCAGTGATTATTATTTCAGAGCATGATATGCTTAGTATTACATATACCCAAGGAATGGCTTACATTTCTACCCTGTCATCAGTTCCTGTTTTAATCATAATCCATTTCGCTACAGAGTCAACTACACAAACTACACATCATTACCAACATGTATTGAATTTATAATTAAATCCTCATCTTCTTAAATAGGATTGGATAGAAATATGCTCAAGTAGTACCACAAAGAGTCTAGAGTAAAAGTATATATTCGATTTTTAGAGATGCTATGCTATGAAAAATTAGATTCCACTCTCAACTATTAAAATTGTTCTGAATCAAACCAGAATGAAAGTACTATATTGTACTTTGCTAAATTTCCAAGAGAGAAAAGTTTCTGGAGATTACTTCAGTTTTTTTCATCAATAAAAGAAAAGAAATCCACAAAATTTCATCTTTAAATCTCAGATGAATAGGATGCTGAATTGAAATTGAAGTCAGGTTATTATAAGGCTTCACTTAGAGCAATTACTGTATTCCTTTAAAGTTCTGCAAGCTCTCAAATCACAATTTAGCAGCATGACTAAAGCTATACCAAAGAATCAAAAGCGGAGTGTTCATAAAGGTAGGTAAATGCCAGCTATAAATTTCACGGGGTTCAAAATAATCAGCAAAATAATCCTACTGCAAAAAGAAAGCATTACATGTTAATTTAGAATGAACATAAACAAAACTTATTTAAATTATAATATGTAAACATTTAAGCCTCTAGAAAGGGCTTGGTAGTGAGAAGATTGAAAGATAATGGGTTTGGTTTGGGAAATGCCAACAGATTGGCAGGACAATACCACTGGGTATTCAGGTGATTTGGGGGAGGCAGTAGTTGAATTACTACCACCTATACAGTCCCAGCAGTATTTTATATGTGACTCAAACTTATATCGCACACATTCCTACCTCTTCTCCCACCATACACACACAATCTGGGAGAATGAGAAATAAGAAATAGTTACTTCATATATTCATATGATATGTTCATAATATACGTAAGATCCCAGGAGGGCAAAATATAGGTGATGTTATTAAGTGTAGTAAAAAGTAAAGATAAGTCAAAGCATTTCTTTTTTTTTTTTTTTTTTAAAGTATTATGTTCCAAATGGGAACACTCCTCGATTTCAGTGATAGTGTAGGAAACATACGGACCAGGGTAAAATAAAGTGTATCATAAAAATGTAAACATTAACTAAAAAGCTCAAGACAGCCTTAACCGACACCCACAATTCTAGCCCTTACCTGAGGCAATTACAATCAGGAAATTGGTGTTAACCTTTCTGAATGGTTCAGGAAGTCTTTAAATTCTGAATACTTTTTTTTTTTTTTTTTTAAGTATGACTAAACTGCTGCATGGTATCTCCTTTTATGGGTGTACAATTTTCCATTGTATTTTCCCCCTACAGATGAGCATGTAGATTGTGTTTTGGGTTTTTTTTTTGTGTGTTTGTGGGGGGGTCTTTTGGTGTTTTGCATGCACACCTGCATGTATGTCCCAAGAATGATGCAGTGAACAGGCTTCTCTGTATTATTCCTTGTACACACAAGCAAATGTTTGCCCAGGTTGGACAGTAGGGGCAAATACAAATTAAAAAATAAAAAACTTAAGTCTCTTCATTGAAGTGAAGAAACTCCTCCAATCCATGCCCCTTTTCTCAGAGTGTTTATAATTGAAAGTTTTTAAGTCCTCTGTCTCTTTGATATGTATGTAAATCTTTTTTAAAGCTAAAGAAGCCTCTCTCCAGGCTTTCTCAAGGACATCTTTGGGAGTCATCTCTTTGAAATTTGATTATGAAGAGAAAGTGTCCCTATCTCCCAATTTCTGGGGAAGGGGAGAAATCTTACATCACCTTGCAAAACTACCTCCTGCCATGAAGATAGAAGTGATTTCTCCTTTGCATAAAGCCAATGAACTAATACAGTCACCCCAACTGCCAATGCATTTAGGATGAACTGTGTATTGACAAAAGGTGCTGTCAAGTCCTCTTATCTGAGGACTAGTTTACCTGGAGAACAAGTGTGGAGTGGGTTGTATCTGCTGGGCAATACGAAGGGGCGTTTTTAATCTCTTAGCTATCGTCCCTGAGGCAAACATTCTGGCTTTCTGCTTATTCAATAAACACCACCACTTTCTCTCTACCTTTGCAGAGCCATCTTCTGGGTGGGAGGAGGTTTTGTTTCTGTTATTTCCCCAGCAATAGCAGTTCTGCTTCTTAGCAAGGTGTGGGCATAGTGTCAAGTGCACAGCATCAATGGAGGGAGCCTGGGAGGTACCCATTAAATCAAATCTGGTCGAAGAGCAGATTGCAAACACAAGTTTCCTGGTATGTTCACCAATATCAGGGACACAATCAAACTCACACATTTCTTGGGGAATCTGATAACATCTTGTTTTATTTTTTATGTTTCCTGGTTACCAAGATTTAACACGTGAGTACTCTTCCAAAAACACTTTTTACATTCTTTGCCCATTTTTACTCATTTTTTGTTATCCTGCTTTATTGACCCTTACCCAATTAAACAGGTTGCAAATATTTTGTCTGTTGTTATAATTTCACTTAAATTCTCATTAGACATGACATTGATGTAACCAAAATTCTCGTTAGACATGACATTGATGTAACCAAATGTACTTTTTCCTCTTGCATTAAGCATGTGGGGATTTAAAAAGGAATTTCTTAGCCTAATGTTAAAATTTTTCCAAACATGCCGAAGTTTCATAGCTGTATTTGTTTTTACATTTAGGTTATTCATTTCCAGACTGTATCACTTTGAGGAACAGTACAATAGAGACAGGACTTATTTTTTCCCAAATGGCTAACTGTACAGTCACTTGGAGATTAGTCCAGGCTGTCAGAATCCTTAAGCTACTACAACTCTTTTCAGTGGACGAAAGTTTTATACTGCTTGTCCGCTATTTAAGCCGTTCAGACTTTTTAATAACACTGATGTATACACAGAAATAAAAGTCCTATATTTTTAAAATATTCATGTTTGGGGTAATGTCATAGATTCCAAACTCAGTAACTACTGCTGCTTATGATAAGAGATTTCAAAAGGAACATCACCGGATATTTTTAAAGATTTATTTTAGAGAGAGAGAGAAAGGATGGAGAGAGAGGGAAAGAGAATCTCAAGTAGACTCCCCACTGAGCAGAAGCCCAATGTGGTGCTCAATCTCACCTGAGATCATGACCTGAGCCAAAACCAAGTTAGGTGCTTACCTGACTGAGCCACCCAGGCACCCTTCAGCAGATTTTTTCTTTTAAAGCAGATTTCTAGTTCGTTTCCCAGAGTTAGCAGTCTTTACGTTCTGTCTCCCTTTCTGATATTTCCCACACATTTCTTCTCCCTTCCCTTATATTCCCTTTCACTATTATTTATATGCCCCAAATGAATGAGAACATATAATGTTTGTCCTTCTCCGACTGACTTACTTCACTCAGCATAACGAACTAGGGGTGGTAGAAGGGGAGGAGGGCGGGGGGTGGGAGTGAATGGGTGACGGGCACTGGGTGTTATTCTGTATGTTAGTAAATTGAACACCAATAAAAAATAAATTAAAAAAAAAATAAAGCAGATTTCTGTGCCTCATCCCCAGAAAGATATTTAAATAAGAGGGTATGGGAATAAGGAAGTCAAAGTATTCTCCTCTCTTTAGCCATTTATGTAACCTATCCTAAATTCAAATTTTTATGTTCAAGTTTACAAAAACAAATTGTAGTGAGAATTTAGGAGTAAAGCAAAATACTCAGTTTTATTTCAAAAATGTAAAAAATGATAAGTGGAATAAACTGACAAGGAAACAGAACCCTCAGTGTTCAAAGAGAAACCAAACAGAAGACTCTCTGTTCTTAAAATTATCCTCAAAGAAGGTAAAAAATGTAGTAAAGGTGGGCACCGAGAGTGCAATACTCCTAGTTTTGCTCAATTTAAGCATGATGAATTTCTTGTAAAACTGAAAATCAGTATGTAAAAAGAGAATTCCAGACGACTTATCAATTTCAGTGACCACACAGGATAAGCTTTGTATGTCTAACATTTAGGATTTGGCACCAATTTTTCATACTGCTTACACAATGGACTTTGGAATTAGTAAAGATTAAGAAGCTGTACATTGACCTAGACCAGAAAAAAAAAAAAAAAACTTTAGAGCATGACACATATTTCTTAGAAAGCAAGATTTAATGCAATATTTTTTAAACATTAAGAAGGGACTACATTAACTAAATGGTAAGTGATATTTAAATAAGGGTCTTTCTTTATATTCCTTAGCTTCAGAAAATCTGAATCTGTATAGATTATATGTCCCAAAAGATCAAAGAGCTTATTTACTTAAATGCAGAACATAAACACATCTGTGATTCCTAAGCAAAGCCTAGATTTAACAAGAAGGGCAAGCTACATTGTATGGCCCACGATAACTATTTATTCCCAGAATACACCTATCAGAGCAAATGCAATTCTTGCTAGGTTGCTCTCAACAAATGCATAGATCTTTCCTACCCATGCTCATTATGATGTATAAGAAAATTTGGTCAATGTCTCACGTTGCAATAGCTCTGGATTATGTCACAAACACCTTTAAAATTCCTTTGAAAGAAGTCGAACCTTTCAGATGATAGCAAGTCCCTTAAAAACAAAAGAGACAACGTAAATAGACAGTTTTCTAAGGCAGAAAAGCACACCCCATCTACCTTTCTAGAACCACATTAATTAAAAAAAAAAAAAAACACACACAAAGTTTCAGTCAAAATATTTATTCTTTTCCTTAACTGGGTCAAATGGTAATACAAAAAAATCACGAGGCTGCCTTAAGTTTCTTATGTGTTATACTTTAAATGTCTCAAACCTTACAGAAAACCACACATGACCTACTTTCCTTCATAATTCGTAATACGGAATCTCAGCTTTCATTGTATATGCTTTGAAGTAACTTCTCTCTGCAACCATTACTAATACAGATTTGCAAAAGACTAGCTCCAGTTAAGAGAGAATTGCAATGGTAATATCAGCCAGGCTCTTGGGTACAAAAACAAACACATGGGAGGATGAGGGAAAAAAGAAAGAACTAGAGAGAGAAGGACTGTTCATTTATGTTGTTTCCAACTGGCAGCAACCAGAGCCAGAAGGCCAATGCGGTGAGTGCTGCCTGAGTCCTTAGCAAGGACGTGCCACACTGTCGAGGGCCCGTGAAATTCTAACACTTAAGGATAACAATTTTACATGAAGTACCAAAGTTTGAAGTAGGGAGGAAAACAAAACTGCAGTACAAAAACTTCAAGCCTCATGTGTCTAACAGTCTACAGCCTCCGTGGAGAGTGAGGACGGAGTGTGGAGACAAAAACAGACCCATAACATGACTGAGAGGCTGCAGGTGAGGCTTTATTACCACCCCAGTGCTTTGGCTAAAAGGCACAACTTGGAAGTCTTACCAAATCCTGAGGGGCTGTCATTTAAAGAGATGTTACAGAGGATGTAAACATTATCCTGAATACATGGCAACCGCCCCAAAAGCCTAAGTGTTCATGCCACAGGGTGTGGGCCCACTGGCACAGCTACTTCTCTACATGCCCCATGTGGCCGCAGGCTCCCAGGGGTGACATCACAGTCGTTCCGTGCAGGGAAAAAGATTTACCCCCCCTAGAAAAACCGGAGCATTTATTTAAAGTGCAGCCCTGGGAAGATTCACAGCACAGCACAGCCACCACCTTAGCCACCTCTCAGGACTCGCTCCAGCCCAGCTAGGCTGCATCCTGCACGCACAGATGCAGCAGGCACATCAGCAACACTGGGACTTGCTCTCGGCGGTCAGGGTCTCCTGATCCAGTTTAACTTTGCCCGCGTCGTTTTCTTCGTTAGGAAAGCTTTGGTGGTTGGCAAGAATATTCTCCACTAGGAACCGGGCTGCTTCATCTATGTTTATGTTATCCTGTAATGCGGAAATGATGAACAGGGTGAATTCTTAGGATTAATGCCTAGATGAAAGCATTAAGAGTACTACGGGGATGAGCACAGTTTGTCAGAGGGTGTTCCAATACGCGGCCTACCGTCTTCTCCCTCCCTACAGGGTACACACAGTCAGAGTTCAATGCCATTGAGTAACATGGCTACAGAACACTCTTCTCTTCACAAAGGATCCCCCTTCCTGATGTTTCCATTTCAAACTTGCTGCTGAGGTTTAATGAACTATCTCAATGGTTGATAAGGAATCTTCATCCCACGCTGGGTTACCACTCACATAAATGAAAGCACCAAGATGAAAAAGTTCCTGCCCTCCAACATCTAAGGCAAGTCTAAGAAGGCCAATGGGCTCACACATTAAAATATGACAAATGCATCATGTCACTTCCCATCTCTGAGTACAGATTATTACTTTTAGTTGGCGTATGTGTAAATTAACCTGAAGCAATGCTGCAGGTGTGATGTCCATTAAAATATCCCAAGAAATCACTAGCTATCACTTTTGTGTGACAGATCTATTAGGTGTCATTAAATACACAAATAACACATAGCAAAATCTGGGCTTTTAAGTATTTAACTTTTCAAAAGAAAAAGTATTTTAACTTTTCATTTTTAAATTTCAGATTGACAAAAACATTGCAAAAATAGCAAATATTCCAAATACCCTTCACTCATATTCCTA
The DNA here is from genome assembly GCF_053574225.1 of Canis aureus. Classification (NCBI taxonomy): domain Eukaryota; kingdom Metazoa; phylum Chordata; class Mammalia; order Carnivora; family Canidae; genus Canis; species Canis aureus. The sequence goes on along the minus strand of NC_135611.1, from coordinate 38,224,410 downwards.
AAATATTAACATCTTTGGGTAATCAGGTTTCCAGATAAAAATCAGGAAATTCAATAATATGTTGTCAATAATTATGAAATTTAAAATACCACCATTGTCTCAGTGTCCCATCTGAGATCCAAGGGACCAGCCGTAATTCATGTACACATCTCCTTGGTCTCCTGTAACCTGGAACAGCTCTTCAATCACCTTGCCTTTCATGACCTTGACATTCTTGGAGCATGCTGGCCAGAGAATATCTCTGTTTGGGCTTGTTTCTGTATCATTAAACTCAAGTTATGCACTTTTGGCAGGAATAAGTGATATGTCCCTCTCAGTGTACAAGAGGGACATTTGCTTAAAGTCATGTCTGCCAGCCATGGAATAGCTATTTTTCCTTTGTACTCAGTAAGCTCAAAAGTGTAAATATCCTATTTTTCATCATAGTTTTCCCATCAACTTTAACATTAATTCATTCTTTCCTAAAACAGCTATTATTACATGGTGATTGTTCCTTTCCATCATTCCTTCTACATCTATTAGTTGAAATTCTACCATTAGGAAGAGTTTTCTCTTCTCCTCTACTTGTTTCATTGGTTTATTCATATCAGAGATTATTATTTTATTCTATGGATTAGATCTCTTACAATAGTTATTTACTTTGCTGCTCAAAGTGTCGATTTTTTTTTTGGAGATCCTGTAAGTGAGGTCCTGTTTCTTTTTGACAGATCTCCATTTTGTGTTTCCTTAGTTTCTGGTGCCACAAAATATCTCTGTTGCATCTTTACTTTCCTTGTCCCACCAAACTCCCTTGTCCACAAAACCCCTGTTCTTTTTACAGAAGAACAGTATTTATAAACCAAATTCTGAGTTTGGGAGGCTCAGTCAGTTAAGCATCCACTATTGATTTTGGCTCAAGGTCATGATGGCAGAGTGGTGAGATCAAGTCTGGTGTTAGGTTCTGCACTAGAAGGGAGTCTGCTTGAGATTTTCTCTCTCCTTCTCCCTCTGCTACTTCCCCAGCTATACTCTATCTAAAATAAATAAATAAAATCCCTTAAAAATAAAAAATAAAAACCAAATTCTGGAGACTAAGAAGCTCATTGGATCTGTGGTGTCATTGCTCCTAACCCCTCCGAGCAAGCAGAGCTATTAATACACATATGCAGCCACAGACACATAGACATCAATTTCTACATTTACCTGTTTATACATATGTGTGTATTTAGACACACATAAACCCAGAAACATATATATTTATACATGCATATAAAACATTAAGGTCATAGTGATCACTCCAATTTTAATCTAACAACATGAGGCTCATCCTGTCTCCCTTATCTGCTATACTTTCTCAGACAGTGAGAAATCTGCAAGACCTGGGCTATTCACTCAGGTACCTTTTCCAGCATCAACACAAGCTTTTCCTTCTTTTTTTTTTTTTTTTTTTAACCTCCACTCCTAAAATAAGTATTAACTTTAATTAAATTATTGATCCTTGAATGTTCAAATTTCATTCAACCCCCACCAGTCGCATTATCTCCAAGAATTATAATGCTCTCTAACCACATTAAGGTTAGAGATTAGAAATGGAAAATTCCCATATTGTAATTAGTCACACATTTTCATACTGGAAATTCCATTATTTGCAAAAAAGGTGAAAAGATGAAGTTCATGAATTCAAAACTGTCTTTTGGCTGTGTGCCCATTATAATTCAGATCACTGGAATTCCGGTAGAAATCAGCTGGGGAGTCAGCTGCTGGCCAGCTCAGAAATACAGGCATTTGTGAAACTTAGGCAGTACCTTAAGCCTCAACTAAAATTTTAACCTAAATTTCATATTACTGTTATTCTCTTGGAACATTCCTGGTTTACTATTAAGGAAATTCTGCAGATGGTGTTGCTAATATATTTGGAGGAAAGCACAAAACAGTCCTGAAACTTCTACTATTAGCCAGTGTTCTCCTTCTCCACTTACATGTAACCCTGTCTATAAATGTAACAAAGCTGATGACTTACACAATCTCAAGCTATCCAACCACATGACACTATCATTGTTGAATCTTCCATCTAGATTCTGGGCAGGAATTTGGATTTATTACCTGAATGATTAATTCAAATAAAACTTAGAAATTTTACCTGTAATACATGCATTTCTTCCAGCAAATCTCATGCTCTAATACACATTACACATATCACTAATTATTTCCCAACAAAGCTGAGAAGTAAAGCAAATCACCTCATAGACCCACTGCAGACAGAGGGCATGGCTTCCAGGACAAGTGCCTCCATGACCAGTCTCCAACTACTGCCATTTTCCTTCTTCCTGCCCAGCTAGGTGCTCGTGTGGCATGCAACCCTGCACTGCAATTTTTTTCTGCCATCACATTTTATTCATTAAACTAAATTTTAAGATTCTAAAATATATTTAAAAAATAAGCCTTTAGCTTAGGAGTAAAAACTTCTGCCTCCAGCAGACACTAGTTTTTCCAATGACTCCAACATCACTCAGTTATTTCCAGAGCAGCTTTTCTGTGCAATCTCTTACAGCTTTGCTTTCATTATTCTGATCACCAGTGGCACCAAATGATCTTCTACTTTTTGGGTGGGTTCCTGGTAAAGCTAAAAGTAACCTAGTAGTAAGTAGATAATTTGACCAGTAGGTAAATCCAGTCACATTTGTTAGCTAAGAGGAAAATGCTTTTTAAATAAATATATATACACACAAAAATATATACATATGTATACATGCATGTGTATATATACATACATACATATATAGCTATAGATATAGATATAGATATATAGATATAGATGCATGCACACAACAGAAATCCACAGAAGGCATCCCAAATGCTGGGATTGTGTTAAACTAGGCCAGTCTTCTGGTTTCAATTTCGTTCATTACAGAATTTCTCCAACATTTCATCATTCTTACGTAAATCTGATTATTTGACTTCTAATGAGAAATTCCCAATGCACATAAACTCCTTCCCCACCAATATTTTGTGCTTGTGATTTCACTTTTGCTTTCTTGTATATCTAGGTTGGCAAGATTTTTAACAGCCAACTTAGTGTTTTTATTTTTCCTCAAAAAACACTGTACCCCATAATAGATGAAAGAAAAAATTATCACTCCACTATTCATGGAAGCATGTTACAAGTGTTAATACTTGTCTTGTTCAAATTCTTTCATACACCATCTGAAACTCTTCAAACACCACCTGAATACATTTTCTGACATCTTCAGTGTCCATTTTTGTTAGTGCTGCATATGACCCACACAGTCACCGGGGTCATCTATGTCCTTATATCTTGTTAAGCCTTCAGTAAAAAATCAAAAATGCTTGTGCCTGACCAGATAACTTCTCCCCCATAAACTCCAGTTGCAGAAGAGCTTCATTTAAAGGCTCAAATTCAGAGAATCTCCCTGTTCATTGCTCTAAATAATTTTTTCTAAGATTTTATTTATTTATTCATGAGAGACACAGAGAGAGAGACGCAGAGACACCGGCAGAGGGAGAAGCAGGCTCAATCTCTGGGCCCTGGGATCCAGGGAGCTCAATCTCTGGACCCTGGGATCATGCCCTGAGCCGAAGGCAGATGCTCAATCGCTGAGCCACCCAGGCGTCCCAATCATTTTTATTTTGATGGAAAACCTGTTCTATTCACCTCCACATTGGCCAATTTTAAAGCATTCCTGCTGCCCAAAGTTATAACATATCCATGCTATACTTTGCTTTCTTCTAGGCTCCCCAAAACCACCCACGTAAACCTGTCTAAATATTTTATAGTTACAGCTCAGATTTATGAGTTAAAAGCAGAGTAGATATAAACACAAAGTGGACCTCACCTTTGCAGAGGTTTCAAACCATCCAGTGAAACCATGTTCTTTGCAGAACTGGTCCATCTGAGGAGGATTCTGGCCACCATCCTTCTTTTGGTCACATTTATTAGCTAAGAGGACAGCAGGAATCGGGCTGCCATTTGGAAGATGGACTTTACTATCCAGATCACTTTTCCATTTTAAGACGGCCTCAAATGTGGAACCTCTCGATATATCAAAGACTACAAAAGCACCAACAGCTTCTTTGTAGTATACTCGGGTCATGTTGCCAAACCGCTCCTGCCCTAGAAATAAATATATTAAGAGATTAAGAACTCATAATTCAGACAGAGTCTATGTTTAGATATAAACCTTTTGACCCTAGGAATAGTGCTATAAACACATCTCCTGTTCTGTAGCAAAGAAACTGGTGGGATGAAGGATGCACAAACCACATGGCTGATCATGGGGTCCGAGTACACAATTAACTAGTTTTATGTTCTGTGTGTGTCTGACACATGCTCCATAAACATCCAGGTGACAGGGCTTAATGCTACAGAGCCCATCGCTTCCCCATGCCCTGCCACTCCCTGTAGTCTAAGAA